>NW_007733428.1:29250-40589 GCF_000696425.1 Galeopterus variegatus | reverse complement strand
GCTCTCTTGCAAAATTAGAGATCCCAAGCAATTCTAGGAACTGTGGTTATGCAAACTCTCTGAACTGTGGCCCTCTCCTGACTTTGGAGACCCTGACTACCTCATGTCAATGCCCACACCATCAACATCCACCAAAAGGATCTAATTATGCTCCCCACCCAGCCCTCATAAGGACAAGCAACCTAATCAACCAGTTCCCACCGGAGCATTCTCAGTGGAGCTCTAGGAGATTGCAGAACTTTCATCCACAACTAGTTTGTGGTAGCACTAGGACCGGAACCCAAAACAGGTATAATTCCACTTCTTATTGCAGACAAGGTGAAGAGGAATTCAGGGATTACCAGGAATTCTTGATGATACCACTTGGGAAGTTATATTCTGTGTGTACATCACATGGGAGTCAAGAATCATCAGCAGGAAAGAGTCTCATGAACTTTATAATTGTGCCACGTATGGGTGTCAAGAGACAAGACTTTAAAGATCCACAGACAGAAGTAGTTTTGTACTTGGAGTGGTTCCTGTCACAGGTGATGAGGGTCCAGATTCCAGAGACTTCCAGGTCTAGACTTGCTCAGAATGGATGTCAGAACTTCAGTGTGAACCAAGTGACTGGCCCCTCTCTTCCCAAGTCTACCACCCTGCCTCTTAGATTATGTATTAAACCTGAAGCCAGGTCATCACCAGCAGGTACAGCTCTGCCATAGCCCAGACTCTGCTTCTGTCCAGATCCTTCAAAAATAGGCAACTAAAGGAAATTAAACTTCACCCAATACATATAGCCATGCCCTCAACAAAATGGAGAGAACATTGTATATTACTCTCTGAAAGCCCCTAATTAAGGTTAACATTTTGTTAAGCACGGGTACATGTCGAGCCCTGATACATGGTACAACTTGATGAAGATGCCCGTCACCACTTACTGAGGTCTGACTCGATGCCACACGCTGCAGTAATCCCCTTATTAACATTATCTTATTTACTCCTCATTAGCACCAGGAGGTGTATATTTTTATTCCCATTGCAGGTGAGAAAACTGGAGCCTACAGTGATTAAGAAATCTGCCCAGTTAAATAGCAATGCAGCCAGGATTCACTTCTGTCTGCCTGATTAAAAGTCCTGGTATTATCATTAAATCAAGCCCAGCCAATGAGAAACACTAAAAAGCTTGAGATTGGCTGGAACAAAACACAAATATTTGAGTGCTTATTTCAAACTCCAAGTCTCCACAATGATGCTGGATCCTGGCAAGCAAACAGACACTGAAAACAAGATCCTCTTCAAAGTAGTTTCTGTTCTGGGGCCAATTCTAAATACCATATAACCAGACTTTCTCTGTGCATTTTTGGAACTTTCTCAGGCATAACAGGAATGAAAACACTCATTCACTGGAGGGGAAGTGGAGATGAGGTGTGGCAGAAACGCTTAGCAAGCAGTGCTGGCGCGGGGAACAGAGAAGGGGCAACTGGGCTCCTCCTCCCGTGTTCTGGGTGGAGTGAAACCCACCCCATCTGGCTCAGCCACTTTCCTAGGCTCCTTCTCTTGCTTTGTCCTCCAAACCTTTCTAGATTCATCACTTTCTCCTTCTGTCTCCTTCCTGCTCTGCTCTTTTTCCCTTGACCACTATAATCAATGGATTGGAAGGCGACACAGAAAGGACGGTACCAGAGGAGGGAGAATAGGATTCACAAGGTCAGGCTGTGGTGTATCTCAATTCGTTTGTAAATGTCCACTGATAAAATGACAGGGTGATGGCAGGGAATAGGAAGTCCACTGATTTGGGAATAGGTAGCTCTGGATTCTAATCCTGACCAACTGAGTGTCTAACCTTGAGTCTCCATTTCTTTGACTGTACAATAGGAGGAATCATCTTTCACGTTCCTTCCGAATTTTGAACCCTAAACTTTCATTAGCTGAAATATGGCCTGAAATATTATATAAAATAATTGGTCCACTCTCTGATAACATGCCTCTTAGCTGAAACCCAAGCATTAACTACCCTACTCCATGCAAATTACTGATTTGGTTACTTGTTTAATTGGATCATTGTAAAATCAGGCTAGAGCATTTAGATCTTCCAAAGTGGATATTTTTTCTCTGGATATCTCACTTAAATGACTCCCATAATTGCTAAACTTCTGCTTTGAGTGGCAGGAACACACCTAAAGATGATGATATTTTTCTCATTTGAGAAGGGTTTCCAAGCAACAAGTGTGAATAATCTTTTCCATTCAGGGTGGAAAATCCATCCCTGCTAGAGAACTGCTTCAGCTTTACATTATTTGCACACTAATGTTGATGTTGTCAGACTTCTCAAGCAAAGAGACATGTAAAGACAAAAAAGAATAAAGTTTAAGTGCTAGACATTTATTTTCTTTTCAATCCATCTTCAAGGTGAACAGCTTCTCTTCCCAGTAAGGACAAGTCTTCTCGCTTTTAGGAGCTTATCACCAGTCCTGGGGCAAAGTTGTGATCTGTTAACAAAGAACTATTGTAATCAAAGGAATCTAACAGAAAGGTTTCTCTTGCTGCTTGCCTGGGAAAGAAAGTTTTTCTTTCCCTAACTAGTTATTAAAGTACTTATGCTTAAACCAGGGATATCTTTGTGACATCAGAATACAGACCAACCCTAAGCCTTTGTGAAAACTTAAATTACTGCTTGAAAATGTTCTGTTAACTTTCTATTTTGTTGCATTTTCTCTCTCTCTCTCTCTTTTTTCTTTTTTTATATACCTTGCTACATTCTCTTAGCGGCTGTCTTGATTCAGTTAACCAAAGGATTTTTTTGTAAAGAAGGAACATAGAAACAATGATTTTCTTTGAACTTAGTTGAAGGTAGCTATTTAGAATTTGCTAAATTAGACGGACTGAACATTTCCATTCTATTGGGTGCACTCATCTGATAAGTTTTCGATGCATATCTCTATCAGTTTGTGGTACGGGCAAAAATTAAAGGCAGGTGGGGAAAGCAAGCCAAGTGCCTAAGTAGCAAATCTAGAACATGTTACAACATTGTTATTATTGGCTGGGGTCAGAGCTCTGCATCTTTCCCTTGCATCAGGGGTCGGGATTTGTTTGGCGACACAGAGGGAGGCCCCTTATTGGATTCATATTGAGCTGACAAGGGGCAGAAAAAAACAGCTGGAGCTGTAGGGAGGCAGAGAAAGGGTGTATCCTGGTGGCCAGAGTACACGGTGTCAAAGGGAGCAAGGTGTGGCCCATGACTTTAGACAGTAGCCGACTTCCTGGTTTGTACCTTGTAACAATCTGTGCCTTCAGTAAAATTCATCATTATCAGTGTTTAAATGAACAGCCCACTTTGGAAGTCAGAATAACTGCTTCCCTACTATGGGGGAGATATTTGTATAAAGTTGGATTCCAAGACTGGAAGGTGACTTTAGAAATTCCAAATGTGATTTTAAAAAAATCAAAGGTTTATACCAAGAAAAGGAATCCTTGCTCTGCTCTTGTGTTTGCTCCCTTCCTCCTCAGCCTCTCCTGGAACTGAGTGGTTGTAGAGAGGGGAACAGGACTCAGGAAAAGGGAAGGAAGGCAAATTCACAGAGGCAGCTTTCTTCCTCCTCGCAGACACCAGTGCCCAGAGGCATCAGCTGCTGGACGGGCTACCTTAATTTTCTGTCCTCTGTATAGGAAAACTCCCCCTTATTTTACTCTTTAAGTTTATTCATATTTCTTTGTCAGCAGACTTTACTGCTGAAACATAAGATTGCAAGAGCTCAAAAAGACTCAAATCATGCTCAGACACACCCCTGGGAATAAAGGTTTGCCATCTCTGTCAAAGTCAAGGTACAGGGCTTTTGCCTACAAGAAGAGGATGCGGGGAATTTCGTGCACAAACTTTGGTAGGCACCTGAAAGAGACTATGGCATACGTGTCAGAACCCTGAGCAATGTGCTGACAAAGTCCTGCTAGCCTTCTGGAGGCACCAACCCCCCGTTTGCTGAGTCATCCCCATAAAACCATTTCTGGGAGGCATTAACCAACACCCCGGAGTGCTGGAGGCTTCCCAAGGGGTGACGTGTTGAGAACATCCCAGGACCCAGTCACGGTAGGCTTGCAGATGGGATACTTACCTATGAGCTCCATGATATCTCCAGGTATCCTCTAATGTCCAGCAACTTGACACTGAGTCATCTCTGTGATATGAATGCCAAGCTGAGAACCACTGCTGTCTCCTGCTCAAGCTCCGTCCCCACATGACCCTCACTGCCACTCAGGGCACCAGGGAGCCATGGAAGTTGGTGTGGGATGAGATGAGATACCTTTCTCCTGGTCACCCACAACAGTTGAGATCCAAGCTCCCCTTTTATATTTCCGTTTTCCACAGCAGCTATACCATTTACATTCCTGCCAACAGTGCAGGAGGGTTCCTGTATCTTGACATACTCGTCAACACTTGTTATTCTGTTTCCAAACTCCACTCTAGCAGCACCATCCATCTCCTTTCTGTTTTCTCCCAACCACTACCACGTTAATAACAGTTAATTTTCGTTGAATGCTTACCTCAACCCAGGGCTTTATATGCATTAACTCAGCCTACCCTGGTGTGATCCCTACTTTAATGATGAGGAAATTGAGACTGGAATGCTAGTAACCTGCCCAACACCACAAAGCTAGAAAATAGGGATTTGAAGACAGACTTTTGAACTGCCCAGAGTTATGCCCTTACCCCTCCACATTATCCTACCACCTGTCGTTGAGATAGTGATCATATCACGTTTGCCGTTGATACTCATTAGAAGCCTGAGCAAAAATTGAGGAGGGAAAGAGTGTTCACACAACACTAAGGATGAGACCCGGCTAGAGACTTTGCAGCACCCCCTTCCCTTAGCACAGGAATTCTGGATGGGTGCTCTGCAGGCCATGAGCATGAAAACCACCTGGGAGATGGTTAAAGAGCCCATGATCCTAAGCCCTGCCCCACACCTGCTCAATCAGATGGCTGAGGCTGGGGCCCAAGGATCTGCATTTCTAGCAAGCTCCCCAGGTGATTCTTATATACACTACCCTTTGAGAATCACAGATTAGAGAACAACAAACCCCCCAATCTATGGAACAATATCTGTTGGCACTAAGTTTTGGAGGGTGGGGAGAGGGGATCAGAGAGGTGTTTTGCCATGTTGGTCCCGTGAAGCATAGATATAGTGGCAACAAACACATTTTAAATAGGATACATCATCTGTTCCCTGGTAAAGCATTCTTAGCAAAGGAAAAGAAACAATACTCCCCAACACCACCAAAAAAAAAAAAAAAAAAAACTGAAAGTGGGGAAAATTCAGTTAACTACAAGGCTGCTTGGTTTGTTTTGGTTTTCATTAGTTTTGTTTCATTTTCTTTGGGTTTTTTTACCCTTGAAGGATTTTGATGTTTTAGCATGCAGGATTCACATTCCTTAAAATGTTCCTTGCCCTGCAATTTCTGAGGAAATCTGGGGCTGGTGGTCCCATGGGAATGATGCCAGGTTTAGTCCAAGAGCTGCCCACAGTTCTCAGCAGCCAGTGGGAAACAGGGTGGTGCCATGACCACTGGTGAGTAACCAGATCAGTCTCCCGAGGAGGGACTGTATTTTAGAAATACTGTCATGGAAACAGAGTTTCAGACCTGGAAAGAATTTTAAAGACTGAGGTGGAGACCCCAACTGTTATAGTTGTTATAGGCTAAAGACATAAGGCGCCTACCAGTACTGAGAACCTGGACTGGAGCTATTGACTCCAAGTCTAGACTCTGAACCCACCAGTGTTTCCTGAAGGTCATTTATATACTCCTTCGCAATTTTATTTCCTTTCTGCCTCTCCCTTTCATCTCTACTATTATTAACATTTCTCTTTAAATCAAATTATGTTTTTACCCAAATTTATTCAAGAAATAAATCTTGAATCAGTATGTAAATGGAAGACCAAAATCAGTTGCTGGAAATAGAGGGTCCCAACCTTCCCTATCTAGACCCCCAAGAATTTAGGGATCAGATGGATTTCTAGCTAGAGAAGTCACCTTCCTGGGGCTCTAAGCTGGGGCCTGCTCTCTCTGTTAAAAGGGGAGATTGGCAAGTGTTAGAGAGCAGTTAGAGCCATATTACCGATCAACTGAGACTTGCCTTGATTCATCTGAGGTTTAAAGGAGAATAGTAAAGGGGATATCATGGAAAATGTCATTTAAAATCCACCCTACCTGCTGCCATCTCCAGCCCATCAGTAGAGCCCATGCTTTGCTTAAGGCGAAGGCCATGCTGCACTGCCCTGCTGCCTCAGGTAGCATTCCCCACTCCTGCCACCTCTCCCCCTTGACTGTTTCTATTTGTGCTGTGCAGAGACACCAGACCCTGTCACACCATGGAACTGTCAATGGTACCCTTTCCAGTGAGAAGTGTGAGTGAAGGGGTAGCTTTCTCTTTTCCTTTTCTTGCCTGGTGGTTGCTGTCATGCTCCGAAGCAATGAAATGTGCACAGGTGAGAGGTCTTAAGTTATTCCTCTGCTCAAATATCTTGTTTCCTGCTGCCTATAAAATTAGGTGTAAAATCCTTAGTCCAACACTTAAGGCCCTTGACCATCTGATTCCAACATACTTGTCACAAAATCAAANACTTATTTCCTGCTGCCTATAAAATTAGGTGTAAAACCCTTAGTCCAACACTTAAGGCCCTTGACCATCTGATTCCAACATACTTGTCACAAAATCAAAATCATTCAGAGTCAGGATTAGATTTAGAGTCTTTCCATTCTAATGGAGTCTCTAGCCAGCTCTCCAGTACTTCAGAATCAACGAGAAGCATCAAACCCATCAGAGACAGGAGTTGTCAGCCTAGCTGCCCATTAGAATCACCTGGAGAGCTTTGGAAACTCCCAGAGCCTACACTGCACCCAAGACCCATTGAATTAGCATCTCTGGAGAGGAACCAAGGCATCATTAATTTCAAACCTCCCCAGGTGGTTCCACTGTGCAGCCAAGAGAACCACTACTCTGACCACACCTCATACCTGCGGAAAGATGACCTTCAGGGGTAGGACCCAAAACCTGTATTTTAAATAAACATTCAGGGGATTGTAATGTGACACCAGGTTTGAGACCCAGGACTAGTTCAACCTTCATAGATGAAGAAACAGAAACCCCTAGTTGCTGAACTACAGAGCCCGCATCAAAACTGAAAGAAGAATCCATATGTCCAAATTCCCTGTCCCATGTTCTTTCCATGATGCTATGCTGCTTTCTAATCTTTTCTCATTTCAACTTTCATATGTATCTTCTGCTCCAGCAGGGCCCACCCGTCCACTAACCCCTAACTACATCTGCTGTCCATCTTGTTGGTGCCACAGCCCCTACCTGGAATGGCCATGCCACTCCTTCCAACTTACTCAGTCCTAGGCTTGGCTTTCTCTAAGGCTGGTCCCACTTCCTGCATGGGCTTTCTTAGCCTCCACTCGAGCACACTCCACCCCTCCCTTCTCTTGACCCATGTAGCACTTATGGTCATGGTGTAGCATTGAGTTAGTCTCTAATAACACAGGATAGAAACTCCCAGAAGGCAGAGACCCTGGCTTATGTTCTCTCATATCCACCCAGTGCACTCAAGAGTAAGCACTCAGCAAATGCTCTTGCACTCCCAGACAGAAAGCCTCAAGACACATTCAAGGATACCTTGTTGAAAATCACCTTTTGGGCCCCTTTCAGCAATCTGTTCAGGGGAAAAAAACGGAATTACTTTCTGTGTTTCTCTTTTCCTATTTCATTTTAAAAAGAATATCCTTGAGGTTTATGTCACTTGCAATCAAATGGCAGTAAACTTAATGCCCAGAGTACCTAATATTTCAAGAGATCAGCATGACACATGCATAGATATTATGCATGTCTTCTTTTGTGTGCTATCTTTCAGCAAATGTCAATGGCCTTTCAGAATAATAGACAATCCTGGGCTATTGCCACACCTGCACATGTACTGCTAGAAACCACTCAGTCCTGGAAATAAGCAGAAAATCCTCCTAATGCCTCAGGGAATAAAGGGACATACAAATATGGCAGCTCTCATGATTTACCCCTCAGCACTTAGGTCAATTGACATCTTCAAATAGAAAAGTGCCAAAGCTTTCAAACCTGGAGTTCAGCTTCAAGGTTTCTCATTAAGAAGACTCTCTGGTTTCTAATTGGTTTTATTAGAGCTTTTTTGATATTCTTTGTGCAAAGAGGTGACCAAGGTATAAATTACCTGTTAACACTGAGGATTCCATGCTGGCAGAAACATATAATGGTACAGTCACTTTGGAAAATAGTCTAGCAGTTCCTCAAAAGATTAGAGTTACCCTATGATTCAGGAATTCAATGCCTTTGTTTATACCCAGGAGAACTGAAAACATAAGCCCCCACGAAAACTTGTACATAAATATTCATAGCAGCATTATTCATAGTAGCCAAAAACTGGAAACAACACAAATGTTCATCAATTGATGAATGGGTAAATAAAATGTGTTATATCCATACAATGAAATATCCAGCCATAAAAAGGAATGAAGTACTGACACATGCGGAAGCATGGGTGAAACTTGAAAACACTATACTAAGTGAAAGAAGCCAGTCACAAAAGACAACATACTGTGTGATTCTATTCACATGAAATAGGCAAACATAGAGTAGAAAGTAGATTAGTGGTTGACTAGGGCTGAAGCAGGGAAGGAGTCGGGGGGAGATGGGAATTGGCAGCTAAGGAATACAGAGTTTCTTTATTGGAGATGAAAATGTTTTAAAATCAGTTGTGATGGTTGCACATCAGAATATACTAAAACCCATTCAATTACATGTTTTAAATGGGTGGATTATATCTCAATAAACCTGTTACGTAAAAAAAGTTCAAAAAAAAAAAAAAAGACTAAAAGTTTCAATCCCTACTTCTTACCAGCAGTGTAATCTTAAACAACTTGTTCAACCTCTCTAGGGTTCAGGTAGAATATGCCTATGTTATTGTAAGGATTAAATAAAATAATCCATATGGAGGTTTTAAACTTATAGTAAGCCCTCAATACATGTTAGCCATTTTTTCTCTATTACTTCCTAACTTTTGGAGGAAGAATGTAAATCTGGGAGACTGCTGCCAAAAATCCAACTGAACTCTAGATAAGAAACAAAGCTATAGTAAAAATACTAGAAAAGGGACTCAGAAATAAGAGGAAATCTTCCCCAGAATTCTTTCCCTTTGTACTTCAGCCCAACTCCACCCTCTTCCTGCCTCCACCCCCATCACCAATGTGAAAAATGACATAAAAGGTCTCTTTCCCCTCTGCATAATTTCCACTCAGTGAACTGCTATTTTGGCTGCTGCAGCAATGTTCCAGAACTTCTGGAGTCTTGGAAGAACTAACCAAGAAAAGCAAAGTGTGTCTAATTAAAGCAATGGGTGGAAGCAAATAAAAGAATGCTTACCTGCCAAGCACAGCTCTCACATCTTCACAAGCTCAAGAAAATTCTATTCTGAAGGGCACTGAAGCTATTACTATCTGGAGCAGCCAACCAGTAAGAAATTATGCTCTGGGTTTCAGCTCAGCCAGCTTTCATTACTGTTGAGAAATATCACTATAGAAGACTTTCTGGTCATCCCAGTGCCCAGCGATTACTCCCACCACCAAATTCCTACAGGATTAATGCAGTAACATGCGAAATCACCCAGCACTGAGGCCAACACATTAGCGACTGCTCCATGGCTATCTCCCAGCCACCCTGTAGCATTTATTATTGGCACCGGTTCTTTGGCTCCCAGCAAACTCCACCCTGTGCTATCATTCATCTTTTTATATATCCATGTTCCATCTCCCCAACCTATCTGTAGGCCCAGGGAGGACAGAGATCCTATGATACACTTTTCCATTTCCCAGCATCATGAGCTCCTCTGTAATAAGGTATTCAATAAACATTTGTTTATGATGATAATACCCATCCCCTCTTTATTGCAGAATAATGTCTATGAATATGTGCAGAAAGATAGTACCAAAAATATTATGCAATTTAAAGGCTTATTTTGCTGCTTAGACTTTCAATCAAAGTTGCATGATTTGATGGGAGGATTGATGTTTAAAACAGTGGGAGTAAGAAAGTTGTGGTTAATAAAGGGCAAAATGTACACCAGGAAAGTTCAGATCTATCCTAGTTGACCCGGCCCTCTCCCAGCCTCTCTCCAGTTGCCATTATGAATCCAAGGCTGACGGTCTAAGGAGGCAGGGTAGGAAGCAGGGTCTGGCCAAAGACAGGCTATTGAGTCTGAAAGAAATGAGTTTGCATCCGAGTCCAACCTCATCCTTTTTGGACATATTACAGAATGACTATGAGCCTCAGTTTCCTTGCCTGACACTTGTGGAATAATAAAATCTACATCTTTCTATCATTGTGAAGCGAAGGGCATAGTGCCCAATAAATGGCAATTATAATGACTGCAGCACTTTAATCAGGAAATTTTTGGAAGCTGCAGGGCACCCTATACCCCAATATCCTTTCTTTTACTAGCTGAGTTATCTTGAGCAAGACATAGCTTCATTTCCTGTAAGATGGGAATAATAATTTCTACCATTTAGCACCTGTGACAAAGACCACTAGCCTTCCATCCAACATTCCATTTCCTCCTTTTCCTGACTACTCAGCTAGGCTTCATTTGCCAGCCATCCTTGAAGTCAAGGTTATCCATGGGACTCAATTCTATTCCATGAAATGGATACAGAAATGAGAATGTGTAAGATTCTTCTCAGCCAGAATCCTAAAAACCTCCCACACTCTCTTCTTGCTCTTTTCACTCCCTGCCTCTGGATATTGATATGAAAGGCAGACTTGGAAGCCACATGTTGTAGAAGACAGAGCTTCCACCAGCCCTGGTCCCTGAATCTCTGTGTGGAGCAGAGATCCTACCCCTTTCCCTCACCCCATCCCTGATATCATTGACCTGGAACCAAATTGAACTATGTCTGTAAAGAAAAATAACCTATTGTGTTAAGCCACTGAAATTTGAGGGTTTATTTGTTATAGTAGCTTGACACTAACCCTACTAATATTAGCCCACATAGGCTTGTTAATAAAAATTAACAAAAAGTAATGTATATATAAAACTCCTGAGTCATAATAGCTCAATCATGGTTAATTCCCTTCCATTCATGGGTCTACTAAGTACCTGATACTAATACACCAACACAATATTTTTTTTCCCTTTGGAGCAAGAGTTTTCTAGGAATACTTAAATGTACAGATTAGGGGCTAATTCCCTGAAGCTTAATATCAGGCAACATTTTGGGGAGAGTTTTTTTTTTTTTTTTTTGTCAATATACAATGTAGTTAGTTATTGTGTCCCATCACCAAA
>NW_007733428.1:8994-24234 GCF_000696425.1 Galeopterus variegatus | reverse complement strand
CTTTGTTGTCTGGGCTGATTGCTCGTTCCCGCAGCAGGGCTTGGGTGCTCTCAGGAGTCCTGGGGAGAGTTTTGACTATTCACATCTTTAAATCACTCTGTAGTTTGGTATATGGTGCTTGCCTTGAAACCTAACTTGAAGCTGAGAGAGGTAGAGGCCCTGGAATAAAGATTCACCTCACTCAGTGGATGGCAGGCCCTTTCCAGTTTTCTGAAGCGAGCCAAATTTACCTGTAACTAATTAGGCATTCCATAATCTCATATGATACATCTTTTTTTCTTCCTGTGACCAATTTGGGACTATTTCTTTCCCAAGTTTATTTTACAATGGAAATATTTTTCATAGTCTGTATACAATTCCATAGAGTTTTGCAGCCATACAGACAAAAATACCAACATTTTCACTCTAGCAGTGTAAGAGTGAGTAAGGAAAAATACAAACTGCAAAGTGTGTCTCCTCCACTCTTATGCAGCAACACGCAACACCAGGAGATAGCATCGGATTGCACAGGGTGAGGACTCAGTCCCCAAGGCTCCCAGTGGTAAGTCCGGGGCTCTGGAACTTCTGATCAACCAGCTATAAATCAGGGTTCCCAAAACCCCTTCCTTGGGTTCAAGTAGTTTGCTTGAATGACTCACAGAACTCGGGGAAACATGTACTTACATATGAAGAGACATACAGAGCGAGATACAGGAGACGGGCACGAAGCTCCCATGCCCTCCCCAGCATATTACCCTCCAGGAGCCTCCTTGTGTCCAGCTGTCCAGCCATCCACAAGCTCTCCCACCCCAGGCCTCTTGGGTTTTTATGGAGGCTTCATTACATAGGCATGATTGATTAAATCATTGGCCACTGGCCTCAGCTTAACCTTCAGCCCCTCTCCCCTCTCTGGAGTCCCACCTTGGTCTTTCCTATGACCAGCCTCCATCCTGAAGCTACCTAGGGGCTGCAAGCCATTGTTATCATATGAAAAGACTCATATCATTGGAGATTCTAAAGGCTTTAGGAGTTGTAGGTCAGCAGATGGGGATGAAGACCAAATACATATTTTCACAATATCACAAGGAGCTTCTTAACAAGGTCTGGGTATGATTCTTTTAAAATATAATCCTGACTAAAGGCTGCCAGCGGAGCTCCATTCCACAGTGGAGCTCATCCCACCCACAGGCAGGGCAACTGTGAATCTGGTGCCAGGCGGTGGAGTGAGGGTAAATGGAGAGGGGGAGACTGGGAAGGGAAGTCTGGAGGATGGGAGGGTGGGATACAGGTGGTGAGAGAAGCTGGGGGACAGGCCGACACTGTGAACACACACTGTGACTTTGTAAGACAAGAAATGGTGGTCAGTTATTCCAGGAAGAAAGAAGGAAAGAGATTTGGAGGAAATAATATCAGTCATTGTTATTTAATGGGAAGATAATTTCAGATAGATTGGACTCACATTGGTGGGAGGCAGGGGTTAGGGCCAAGAGTTTATTCTGAACACACTGAGAAGTGCTTCCCTGACATGTCTCCTACTCTGGGCACAATTGGTCTGCTGTGGTGGGCAGTGATCAGAGAAACAAGTGACCCAGCCAAGTAGCCCTGGCCACAGAGTGGTCTCTACATGTGTGTGCACACCAGGCAGCCCCAGTCTGGAATCACTTCAGACTGATATTCTTTAAGTTCAGTATTAATTTAGTGGGTAGAGGAGGCATTGGAAAGAAGTGCTTTATTTTTGAAGTTCCATTTGGGGGGGTTTGTCTACTTCTCTGGCTACTTGTAATAACCTGAATTAACTAGCACCCTCTTTCCAAATTTTCCAGTGATGTCTTAATACCTCTGAGCAATTGCCCAGTGGGCCTGCCCCTTAATTGGACTCTCTCTGAGTGGTAGTCTCTCTTGAGGTAATGCCAGGGAGCAAACAGGCAGACCAGACTCACCCCCTAATTTTAACCCATTCCTCCTCTTCCCCACCTGGAAATGCATCTCCCTTCAGGACGAAGAGCATTTGATATCTATTTATGGCTGACCCTTCTACACAACCAGGCGTGGGAACACATCCTATGTTTCCAATGACTCACTTTGGGAAAGGAGAGATTATAAGGCAGAAAAAAATTGAAACTGCAGGATTGCAGGAGAAATTTTTTCCAGCAGAACCATCTATTAAATTAATATACAGTCTCATGAGAACACTGGAGCAATTCAATACTGAGCTGAGGAAGTGACGAGAAAGAGTTACTGATGAGGAAACTCGCCCCTGGGAGCTTTCTTCAGAGCGTCTGCTGTTTTCATTCTACTACTATTTGGCCTTCCTGCTGGACATTTTTTTCTCAACTGTTGTGTATGTGTGCATGTGTGTACATACGTGTTTGTGCATGTGTGTATGTATGTGCATGTGTGTGTGTGTGTGTGTGTTTGTAGTTTTCAAAACTACAGGATATGTCAGTATTCCATTTTCCTGGATTGCACAAACATAAACTCATATGACAGTGTTTCTATTTCAAGGCTAAATCATATTGAGAGAATGAAAAAACTATATATTTTTTTCAGGTGTTTACATTTGATCAGAAGTACCGAAATTGTACAAAATCACTGTAGCAAAAAGCATTTTTGCAACAGAACACAAGAACCCAGGAATAGGCAAAAACGACTTTAATTTAGAAAACTCACAACATCCAGAACTTTTCTGTAATTTATAACACTTTGAGTCATTAGGAGCAGTTTATCAGTATTGCAAAACTAAATGGATATTTCTTCCTGGGACCAAAAATATACATATTCTTTACCCTTCCTCTCCCTGAAAAAAATAAATTACCTGCCCTTCAAAACATGTCTGTGTCTAGCTTCATTAAGAGTTGCCTTTGTGTTTTCTTTCAGTGGAAGACTGACGGTTTAGTCCAAAATGTCACTCAACCTCTATGGGTCAAAAGGTCTCCATTTATTTATCTTGGTGCTCATATTAACTAGTTAAATGGTTGAATAGCAGTCAATGACTGAGAAAAACAGATATTTGAGAAGTAAAACATTTGGTACTTGAAAAATCACAGAAGTTCTTTGGTGGAGTTTATTCTTCACTAATTATTGACTAAGCATAAGAAGTTGTATATTTTCCTAACTTTGAAAATAAATCATTCGAAGCTACACATCGTTTACAGAGTTGTTACGAATTGCTCCACAGACCTATCAAACACAGAGGCTTCAAGGAGCTTTTATTTTTCCAACTACTGACATCCTAGAGAGGTGACCTGACACATCCCCTGCCCTCCCCCTGAACACACACACACACACACACACACACACACACAAAACACACGTAACAGAAAAGCCAAAATCTAAAACTGGCCTGATGATGGAAAGTCACGGGGACTCTGTGGATGAGGGTGGAGATTTCTCCACTTTAATGAGGACAGAATTCATTCTTTAGAAGCAAATTCACCAGCTGCCCTCCCAGCGTGGGCCACCTTCCCAGCTTCCTCACATCTGTCAGTAGCACTGCTGTCTCCAAAGCAAGAAATCCATCATCGTGGCCCCTCTCTGGCCTTCAACCCCACTATGCAATCTGTGACCAGGCTCTGTCATCTCCACTCAGAGCCTCTCAATTCACCCCTTCTCTTCCATGAGGAAGAGATTTTTTTTTAAGTCTAAATAAGTACAAGTTAATACCGCTGTTAGCACATCTTGCCCCAGTATCACCATCATAGCCCAGGCCTTCATGACCTCCCAACACACTTCTATTCTGCCTGTGAGGACACAGGACACTGAGACAGGATTTGCTCTGGGGGTGAAAGGGAGGGAGCATGGCCCTACCAACACCTTGATTTCAGACTTGAAGCCTCCAGAAGTGTGAGAGAACACATTTCTGCTGTTTAAAGCCAACTACTTTGTGGTAATTTGTTACAGCAGCCAAGGGAAACTAATACAAGGGCAGAGAGAATTATCCAGATAATGAACAACTTGCCTATAATAGGAAACCAAGGCCACAATTAGCTTGGAGACCTAAAGCATCTCCATATTTACCTTGATTCTATCCTTTACTTTGGGTATGTATAGGGACATAGAATAGCCCCTGTGCCACTAATAATAATGGCAATCATTAGTTTTATAATTTTTTTTTTTTTTTTTTTGTCTTTTTTGGTGTCTGGCAACGGATCGCAACCCTCAGTGTCGCGCCTGTACCGGACCGGGACCGGCAACGGGATCGCAACCCTCAGTGTTGCACCCGCACCTCGCTCAGCCAGTGAGCGGGAACCGGTCTGTATGTGGGATCCGAACCCTCGGCGGGAGCGCCACCGCGCTTCCCAAGCGGTGCACTGTAGCAGTGCGCCACCGGGCCGGCCCTAGTTTTATAATTTTATCCGCCATCTATTAGGTGCCAACTCTGATTATTTACATAGGTTATCTCAGTCTATTTCCTATCAAACAGATATTACTATCAACCCCATTCTTTAAAGACCTTTAACCTGAAAATAAATTTAGTTTATTCCTCCAGATATCTACATAGCTCTTTCCACTTTACATAGCTCCCAACCTACACAAATTCTATTTTTCTGTTTTCTCAAACTATGACAGTCAGGGCCTCCAATGTGTTTCTTGAACTGCACTTTTCTGTTGAAGTTCATCTCCTTGCCTTTGGTCCCCACTGATGAAACACATGAGCCACAGGATCACATGCCATTTGAGTCTCCATTCCTAATAAAGCCCCCATGCTCAGCACCAAGCACTCACTTTCTTTCCTAGGGCCTTTCTCCAAAAAAACTATCACAAGAGACATCTGATAAAGAACTCCCACAGCATCTTTGCTTGCTCGCTGGTCATTTCTGCAAATGGCATAGTTGTGACAGGAAATGACAAACAGATGCCTCTCCACCCTCAGTGCCCTCAAGGTGACTGATCATAAGGTCAGCACGTGGCCTCTTTATTTGGGCCGAACCAAAGCGCAGGCTTTTTAATTGGTGGTGTCATACGTTACAGCTGCAATAGATTAGGGACAGATTCTTTTCAAATAAAGCTTTTCTTTTGTTGTCGTCCTCATCTTTCCTGGAGTCAAGCAGGGGGGTGGGGGGAGGGCAGAGTAGCGGGGAATAGAAACTTATTAAAAGTGTCAGGTGGGCAAACAAAGTATCTTTCATGATTAAATGACAATAAGAGATTGCATTTATATCTAAGAAAACTGAGATATCCAGAGAACTTCCAGGAGGAAATGTAAGTAGTAACCTATGCTACATCACAAACGTTCAATATCAGCTTTCCTGCTAGACTTCGAAGCTGAGTTTTGCCCCTGCTTTTCTCTCCAAAATTTTACTAAAAGAGTTATAAAGCAGATAGCACTACACTTTGTTTTTTCTACTGCAGTTTCTCCTTCGGTGAGAAAAACACCTTGGTGAGGAACAAGACAAACCTGTAATCTACCAGGTCTGCTTTATAATAAACATACCAGACTGATGCAGTTAAACGCGTCAGCTACCTTCCATGAAGTTATCTTGGGAGACCAAACACTTATTTTAAGAATACCAGAACTTTATTCAAAATATCTTGGCACATCTCTTTGCAGAAAGCCATCAGAGTCAGTTTCTGAACTAACCGCATGAAAAGCAGTGACAGTGTTTCATACCCAACCTCAGTTTTTGGACCAAAAATAGCATCGTCACTTTGGTGGTTCACAGTACTCACTAGATCACTGGTTCTCCATGGAGGGGAGCGGATGGGTGATTTTGTCCCCCAGGGGACTTTAGTCAATGTCTGGAGATCTATTTGATTGCCATAACTGACAGGTGGGGGGCTTCTGGCATCTTGCAAGTAGAGGCCAAGAGTGCTGATAAATGTCCTACAAGGCACAGGACAGCCCCCCCCCCCCCCAACCAACAAAGAATTATCCAGCCAAAAATATCAGTAGCGCTGTGATTGGGAAGCCCTGCACCCATCTAAGCTCTAATTGACTTCAGGATGGTGAGTCCTCCCTTGAAAGATTGAGATGTTATTAGGAAAGATATCCTTAGCCTTTTCATAGTGATTTCATCACTTAACAGCATTTTGAACAAGTTTCACTTTTTAAAAAAATGTTTTTTCACCAAAGGAGAATTTTGAAGAGGAACCACCCATTGGTCTCTCTGCTCACTCCGCTGGTTACCGAAAAAGCCTCATGTGCTCGGGGATGCCCTCCTGAGATGCTCCAACTGCATTTTCTCCCAGGCAAGAGATTTTCAGTTTGCTTTCTTTTTGAAGCTGCTAAATCTTTTCTCAAAACAAAATTTGGGTTATGTGGAACTCAATATTAAAAACAAAAACAAACAAACAAAAAAAAAAGTGCAGAGCTGCTCTGCTTGCAGAAAAGGCAGACAGGAGGGGCTGGAAGCTTCCTGTTCAGGGCCATCCTTAACCATCACCGCTCCACTCTACTGCATTCTGCCCTTAGGACGCCACAAGTACTACCTGGAAAACCACTGTCCAGCATCTGAGCTGTGAAAAGAGTGGAACTGTGTGCGCCAGGGGACCTCACAATTTGTGACAACACGTTCTGGCACTTTTGACCCCAAAATATATTTCCTTTGAAATGTTTCTGTCATGTTGATTTATCTAATAGGTTCTAAGGACAACAGCGTTGACTATCTTTCCTTGATGACTTCTATTCTAACTAATCAGAAAATCACTCATACGAATAACACTTAAGTATAATTTATAAGCAATGGGAGTAACCACAAAGCAGGTGATTTAAAAAGAAACAAATTCTATTATTCCAGCATGGCTTAAGCACTTCTCTGCCCTCCTGACACCTACCCTCAGTGTGCTAAAAATAATATCATGCTTATAAAGCAAAAATTAGAAACTTTGATTCTAACTTGCCATTTGGAGTATAGGAAATATGATGGCTTAAGGCCAAGATTGCATTTTACACTCCTAACTGTATGGGATGCTCATCTTTCTTCTAAATAGTCAAAAGCTATATTAACTGAAACTATGTATCTAAAATTGCAAAAAGTGTTTGGATTAAAATTTCAAAACACCAATGAAGAAATGTGTCTTAGTTCATTCAGGCTGCTATAACAAAATACCTTAGCCTGGCTGGCTTATAAACAGGAGAAACTTCTCACAGTTCTAGAGGCTGGCAAGTCCAAGATCAAGGGAGATTCCGTGTCTGGTGAGGGCCCATGTTCTGGTTCATAGATGGCACACCTTCTTGCTGTGTCCTCACATGGCAGAAGGGGTTAACAAGCTCCTTCAGGCCTCTTTTATAAGGACATTAATCTCATTCATGAAGGCTTTGCCCATATAACCTAAACATCTCCTTACAGCCTCACCTCTTAATATTATTGCATTTTTTTCAACATTTGAATTTGCAGGGAAAATATTCAGGCCATGGCAAAATGCATAGAGAAAATCATTCCCAAATACACCAGAGGCTATCAACTGGGCACCAGCCAGCTGGGAAGTTCTTAAAAATGCTATTTTCCACTTGAGACAAAAGGCCTCAATTTTGCTGGAGTAGCCATCCTCCAAAATGACGCCCATTGATCCCCATCTCCTGGTATTCACATTCTCATGTAGTCCCCACCATGTTGTACTCTTTGACTTACAATGGAGTTATATCCAACAAACCCATCATAAAGTTGATAAAGTGTAAGTTGAGCCTTTGTAGGTCAGGGACCATCTGTGCCAAGGCTGGGTCTGTGTAACCAATAGATGGCAGAAGTAATGATATGTGACTTCTGAGCATCCACGTTGTGAGCTGCCCTATAGAGATGACCGCAAAGCAAGGGACTGAGGGAGGACTCCAGCCAACCACCAGGAGCCTGCAAATAACTGAGGCCTGCCAAAAACCACGTGAATGAGCTTGAAGAGATTCCTGCCTTGGATGAGTCTTCACGAGATACTACAGGCCCAGCCAACAATGTGACAGCTCATGAGAAACTCTGAGCCAAAACCACACAAAAAAGTCATCTCTGGACTCATGGCCCTCAGAAACTGTGTGAGATAATAGGTGTTTTCTATTTTATGCTGCTAAGTTTAGGGGTAATTTGTTATGTAGCAGTAAATAATTAATACACTGCCTTAATCATATTCTCAGGCCCAGGAGAGATCATAAAAGAAGAGTTTCATAAGCTGTCTGGAGATGAGCTCAAAGGAAGGGAAAGCTTTGGGGAGACACCCCTCTGAGCATAAATAAGGGCAAAAATCCAGCAGAGATTCCAGCTGCCATCTCAGAAAGGCTTAGGGAGGGCAGTGGGAAGTCACCACTGTAAGAACTCTGGAAACTTCTAGGACCAACTTGTTGTCATTATTATCTTCTATTTCCATGAAGTGATCAATGCATAATACAAAAAGGGCCTGTGGATTTTTCATGGGAACAACTGTATTAGTCCATTTCTGTTGCTTATAACAAAATACATGCAACTGGGTAATTTATAAGAAAATGAAATTTACAGCTTACAGTTTCAGAGTCTGGGAAGTCCAAAGTCCATTTGGTGGTGGCAACAGTGACCCAGGGGTCTCACATTGCAAGATGGTGGAAGCGGAGACAGCAGAGAGAGACAGACTCTTATCTCTCTTCTTTTAAAGCCCTCAGAATCACGCCCCTGAACACCATTTCTAACCCATTCACTACAGCACGGTCCTACAATCTAATCACCTCTTTTTTAAATTTATTTTATTTTATTTTTTTGTACTTTTTTTGTTGGTTATGAATATTCATGAGATACAAAGCTGATTGACACCACTCATGCCCAAGATGTGATGGCCAGATCCATACTGGCAGCATGCCCATTACTACAAATTACGATTATACCCCTGTCCCCTACCCAATTAAGACTCTACCTTTCAATTACCATAATAGGATTTCCCACCCTCTTAATAGTCACAGTGGGGGCCAACTCCCTAATACATCAAACTTGGGAACACAATTCAAGATTCAATGAGTTTGGGGGGGACATAATTCAATCCACTACAACAACCAAGGACTGAACTGAAAAAATTGACTTCTCTCACTTGCCAAGGTTTGAGGGGTGTAAGAACCCCAAGACAAGGAAGCAGATGGGCTCTGAAACCTCCTGCATGGAAAAGGAGAAGAAAGCATGGAAGAAATGTGAGCCTGAAATAGGTGCTGAGAACTTAACTCCCTGAATCACTCAATAAACAGACGTTAATTGAGCCTCTACTATATTGTAGCATTGTGCTAGACACTGTAAGAACTGCAGAACAGAGAGCAATATTCAGAGAGAGGAATGCATGGGATGCTATGGAGACCAGTGAAGAAACATTTATATCATAACTGGGGAGAAGCCTGAAAAGGCTTTCAGGAGTAACTGAGATTTGAGGTGAGTTTTGATGAACTAGTTAACTAGAAGGAAAACTAGGAGAAAAGCATTCCTGGAAAAACAAAACATGCCCAAAGGCACACAAGTGTTAAACATCATGATATGCTGGGAGAACTGCTAATAGCTTGGTACAGTTGGAGGGAAGAATACTTCCAGGAGGTCGGGGAAGATGAGGATACAGAAGTCACTGGGGCAAAATTGCAAAGGGATTTCTGGATAGAAGTATCGTTTTAACATGGAAATTAAAATCTATGATTAACTACTGAAAAATTTTCAGTATACGTGTGTTCATTCTTCAACAAATATCAATGGAACATCCACCCTAGGCAAGGTATTATGCTGGTAGAGTGCTGGAGGTACAGCAATAGACAAGACAGATGTGGTCCCTGTTCTTATTGCACTTATGGTTCCAAGAAAAAAATACATTAATGCATTCATATTTTAGGTAGATCCTTCTAGCAGTTGTGTAGAGAATGGATAGGCATGAGACGGGGAGGGAAGATGAAGGGTTTCCCAAATGTATTTCCAAAGCCATTCTCATATTTCATCTTTCCCACTGTCCTCACCTGCTTTCATATATGCCAAAGACACTTATAAAAGTTCCATTTCTAGGATATCAATTGTTTATGCCCCAGGCAAGGATTTTCCAAACCTATCCCCTTTAAACTCCTTTCTCTTTTCTGCACAGAGAGAAGAACTCACTAAATGTCAGAACTGAAACAGACTCAGGACACTCCGACACATGCATGTACAAATAGGGAAACTGAGGCCCAGCAAGGGCAAGAAGCACCTCCACGTTCTCAAGGCTAGGTGCAGCAGAGCCCGAAGTTCCATTCCAGTGCTTTTTCCATGGCATCTCACTAATGCTATCATCCTTCAACAGCTATGCTTCAACAGCCTGCAAGAGCAGCGTGCAAAAAAAAAAAAAAAAAAAGCCCAGAGCATGGCAGAGATTTCAGCCTCACTGAAACACCGATGTCTTCATTCGGCAGCCATCCAAGGTCCCTGCTAAGACTGTTTTCCTCAACTCAATTAGACAGAGCACTGGGGGAAGATCAGGCTGAGAAATCTCTGGGGTCTCATCTGTTAATTGAAGCCACTGACAGATTTTCCGCAGTATGACAAATGATCAAAGATTTCTTCTCCCTTTCTTTATATCACCCTCTTATTTCAAGGCAACATTAGGCCAAATTACAAGTAAGAAATAGTACAATCTATTTTAAGATTGAAATAAAACAGTCAAAAGGGAACAGACAGGCCTAATCACTTAGATATTTTCAAACTTTAATGCCAAGGAGCATCCATTTTTCAGTGGGGAAGAGAATCTCATTTTAGACAATTCCATCCACTTGTGTAAGCTCCATGTGGGCCCCAGTCCCTCCCAGCCATGTTTCAATCCCCTGCCAGTTGAATGCATGCCAGGTCTCAGGTCCTTCAGCACTGGATGCATCAGTGACCAGCAAATTAACAGCTTCTGTCTGTATTGACATTCGTGTTCTCAACTTAATGGTTAATTTATCTAATGAACTGTTTCTGTCTTCATTAAAAGGGTAAAATGTCAAAAGTGTATTGGACTGGGCAATACCATAGATGGGGATGAGAGTCCTCATTGCCAGTGTTAATTGTTTGCATTTCATTTATTCCACAAATATTTGTTTTCGAGTACCTATTATGTGAGCACCTGAACTCAGGCTAGGCTTGGGGCCTACTGGTGAAAGGTACCCCCTCTACCCAAAAAGAGCTCAGGCTCAATGGGTAAGTAATAGAAGCCAGTTCTCAGTTGCCATCAATGAGAAGAGTGATCTGGAACTCTCTGAAGACTACTGAATAAATAACTATTGGGCTGAGGACAGAAATGTCAACCTAAGCATAAATCTGTGAATTTGTGGATTGTTGATGGGCATTACTCACAAATAATAGGGGTGTATTAGTTTGTTTCTATTGTTTATAGTAAAATACATGGAACTGGGTATTTTATAAAGAAAACAAAATTTATTGCTTACAGTTCCAGAAGCTAGGAAGTCCAAAGTTCAGGGAATACATCTCGTGATGGCTTTGTTTGGTGGTGACTTCAGTGACAACAGGGTATCACATTGTGAAAATGGCAGAGCAGAGAAAGCAGAGAGAGCAAACTTGTCATTCGCTCTCTTTTAAAGCCCTCAGAACCATGCCCTGACCACCATTTTTAGTCCATTCACTAGGGCACGGTCCTACAATCCAATCACCTCTTCAAGGCCCCACCTTTCAATTACCATAATAGGATTTCCCACCCTCCCAACAGTTACAGTGGGGTTTCTAATACATACAACCTGGGGGGCACGATTCAAGCTTTCAGTGAGTTTGAGTGGGACATTCAATCCACTACAAGGGGCCAAAAACAAAATGGTTTATCCAACAAAAATTGCCCATCCCAGATAATAGGGACAACAAAAATTCTATTGAGCATGGACAGAATCAAGAACCAGCAATCATCTCCAAGTGAGATTTTCCAGTCACTAGAATCATGACAAAATCTCTCTTCCTCCCTCCTTTGTGCTGACAGAGCATTCTCTTAGCTTCTCACAGCATGGGCTGCTTTCTGCCTTTTGGCTATTTGTAGACATGTCTATCTATCCTACTCCATGGCAGGTTCGTGAGGATTCTGAGTCCCCAATGCCTAAACCACTGCCTGGCTGCATTGATTCTCAATTGACGCTAGCTGAATTGAAGTGAAATTCCAAAATAAGGATGTGTTTCTTCTCACAGAAACTCCTGCCGCCACCCCACCCCCTGCCACTGACTTAGACCATCAAGGTATAGAGAAGTAGTATATTCTGGACTCTAGCTGTCTGTGTTTGGATCTTGGTTGGCACTTACTAGCTGAATGACCTTGGGACAAGTTGTCAATCCATGCTGTGCACCAGTTTTCTCATATATAAAATGAGGATAGAAATAATACTTACTAGCATTACTGTGAGGTCTAAATGTATTAATACAGAGAAAATAATTTAGAAAACAAAATAGTGGGGCAATTCTTCAAAATTCGTCCTTCCCAAGGTCAAAAATGTCACTAGAGAACTGCTTCCTATTGTAAGTGGACTTGCAGTTTCCAGAAAGTTGCCCTTTTTGGGGTCTGAGCCACATTGTAGCTGAATCTCAGTCCCATTCTCTAAAAGTTGTCCCTTAATTTTTTTGTACTAAAAAGAAACCCTAATGAAGACTAAGCATTTGTTACACAGCTCAGCAAGTAATACCTTTAAAAAAATGAGTATTAAAAGAAAACTGGCAGCCTCAATAATATTTTGAGTCTTTCATTAGTCTACTCTATACAGCTTTAAATATGTATTACATGGAAGAGACTGTTAACCCCGTGGAAGTAGAAATCATATCTTCTGTTATCTTTGATGTTATATCACCTAATACAGTATCAGACATATAGTAAATGCTCAATAAATGTTTCGTATATTTTATATATTTCCTTGATGTAAATACAGTTATGAATTACGTTGATACATACATATATGCACGTGCGTGTATGTGTGTGTGTGTAAATTTATAGAATTTTGTATAGAAAAAAAGATGGAGGTTGTGGACAGAATTGGACAGGCCTCTAGACCCAAATCTGCTTATAACAGGAAGCAACTTTCCAAGGACATATTTGTCCCTGGGAAAGATGAAGAACCACACATTTTATTTTCTAATTTCCACAATGATTTTAGAACCCATCACAAATTGTGCACTCAGCATTTATAATAGCTATTTCTAGTCCAGTTGACACTGATAGTTCCAAATAAAATGCATCAGGCAGCAAATGCCCCTAAATCCCACATACAGTGGCATAGCCACAGGAAAGAGATCAAGCAACACAATTACACCAGGCTCATCCTCCCCTTATAACCAAGACACATCTTGCTTGGAGGTGTAAAAATTTCCCTTCTCTTTCTCTCCTGTAACCATTGTTGGTGGTAAAGAGCAAATCACATAAGATAATTCACCTTTATACAAGTAACAAAAACAAATCCAAATCTTGTTCATTTTATTTTCATTTTCTATCTCCTTTTGGTTGTTTCCTTTTGTCACCCAGATGTTAAACAAGACTGTTGATTAAGTAAAACATTACTGTATGCAGATGCGGTCCAGTAGGTTTCCAGTCTGTGTTAACTTACAGGAGGGGAAAATTTGGAAAGAATTCTGTGTCAAAATACCACATACAGTTTAACCAGTGATGAACACAATATTTTAATAGGTTTCCAGAGCTACCATTTACAATTTCTTTTGTCATCCTAAATTTTTGAGGATAAAAGAAGAATTTTACAAGGCACTAAAGAGAAAAGTTTAAGTTTAGACCATTTTGGTTAACCAGAAATGCTACCCATTTGTCTAGTTTATGAGAGGGAGAGAACTCCCTTACTTAAAGAAAGCAATGGAGATAAAAGAATGTTAATAAGAGTGGTTCTGTGAGAAATAGAAAGTGGAAAATAAAGTCTTTTTGGAAGTTGAATATCAAAACAGTGTTTTAGCTTCATCATGCTAAAGAACACACAAAAAAAATATGAGATTTCTGTTTGCATTTTCTGTGAAGTTAATTTTCTTCTATGTGTATTTCATTTTTTAAAGTAAATAGATGATATTTTTGTCCACTGCCTAGCTTAGGGACTCTTCCTAATGTCATCAGTGAAACTGTAAACTAGGCAGTCAGAACATACAGAACTCTACTGCCACCTGACGCCAACACACTGAAATTGCAGGGGCAGATCTTTAAACCAAAAATCCCTCTAAGTAGAACACTTCAAATTTGCATAACAAAGATAACTCTAATTTCACAAAAAATCACTGACACTAACGTAAATGAGAAAATATAATGACTTAAAATTAAAAAGCTAAATAAAACCATGAAGGGGGCAAATTTTTCCAGTCTTGATACATTTACGGACATAAAATTTCTACACAAGTTCACCTACTTGTTATACTGTAACAGTACAAAATTTTGTGCTGTTTTTCTCCTTTGGCAGAAATATTTCTGGACACCTGAACAATTTTTTAAATCGTGGTTTAGACAACTGCATTGGTCAGGTTACTGGTGCAGCTGCTGTAAGAAAGAGACTCACAATCATGACTCATACAACACAGATTTTTTTTGTTGCTCATGTAAAAAAACAGGATACAGATATTTGATAATATTAAATAATTACTGCTCACTTCCTTAAGGTGTGGCAGTTACTGTTTTTTTAAGTCCTTAAATTCTAGAGAGGAGTGAATAGAGTGGGGGTGGCCAGGTAAGACAGCCAAAGGTTGGTATGGCTGCTCCACAATTATCAGAGTTATCTCATGGCCCAAGTAGCATTTCTGCTACCACCATCACATCCTTATCCCACGCTGTGAAAATGAAGAATGGAAGAAAGGGGAAGCACATTCCTTGCCTTTAAGGACATGATCTAGAAGTTGTACACATCACTTCCACGCATTTCTTCTTGTCCGAGATTTTAGTCCCATGGTCACATCTAGGGATGGTCTGAGAAACGTAGACTTTAAGTGGGTGACTGTGTACTCAACTAAAAATCCTGTTAGTATGTACTTCTGTTACAAAGATTAAGAGAAAACTGGTGGCCCCAACAATATTTTGATTCTCTCCTTTAATCTTCTCTTTATGCTTTTGAGTAGGTATTTAAAGAAAGAAGGAAGGGGCCGGCCCGGTGGCGCACTGGATAGTGTGCCGCTTGGGAAGTGCGGCGGCGCTCCCGCCCGAGGGTTCGGATCCCACATACAGACCGGTTCCCGCTCACTGGCTGAGCGAGGCGCGGGAGCAACGCCGAGGGTTGCGATCCCGTTGCCGGTCCCCGGTCCGGTACAGGGGCAACACTGAGGGTTGCGATCCGATGCTGGACATGGAAAAAGACAAAAAAAAAAAAAAGAAATGATTGTCATGAGCCTTCATGAATGAAATTAGTACACTTATAAAATGGCTTCAGGGCAT
>NW_007733428.1:0-8086 GCF_000696425.1 Galeopterus variegatus | reverse complement strand
AAAAAAAAAAAAAAAAAAAAAAAAAAAAAAAAGAAAGAAGGAAGGGGCCGGCCCGGTGGCGCACTGGATAGTGTGCCGCTTGGGAAGTGCGGCGGCGCTCCCGCCCGAGGGTTCGGATCCCACATACAGACCGGTTCCCGCTCACTGGCTGAGCGAGGCGCGGGAGCAACGCCGAGGGTTGCGATTCCGTTGCCGGTCCCCGGTCCGGTACAGGGGCAACACTGAGGGTTGCGATCCGATGCTGGACATGGAAAAAGACAAAAAAAAAAAAAAAAAAGAAAGAAGGAAGCCATTCCAGAAGAAAGGAAGCTAAAGAGACAGGACAACTGAACGTAACACATGATCTGGGGTTTTATTTTGCTATAAAGGGCATTATTAGGACAGTTGACAACATAGCAAAATCTGAGTAAGGTTTACAGATCAAATAATTGTATTGTGTTAATATTAATTTTCTGGTTTTGATTGTTGTACTATGGTGTGTAAGGGAGTATCCTCATTTTTAGGAAACACACCCTGAAGAATTTACAAGTAAAGAGCCATCATGTCTGCAACTATTTCTTAAACACAGAGACTGTCAGAGAGAGGAAGAGAGAAAGAAAAGAAACTAAAGCTGTAAAATGTTAACATTTAGGGAGCCTAGATGAAAGGTATCTGAAAAGACTTTGTACTATTCTTGCAACTTTGCTGTAAGTCTGAGATTGTGTCAAAATTAAAAGTTAAAAACAGTACTACCTTAGTTCTGACTCAAATTAACTCATTAGTTTTTATGTGTTTTTTGTTTTTTTAATATGCTTCATTTACAGTTTAGCTATTATATAACATCTTGGTGGAATTCAAATTTTAGAAAATTTGGTAGACTTAGTTTCTATGTTGATTTAAATTAAGCTCCCTCCACCCCCCACCCCCCAATGTTATAATGAACTGAGTTTAAATGGACAAATTATTTGCAGTGTTACAAATGGTGAGAAGAGGCCACATACATGGACAGCTAAAGGTTTCCACGAGTGTAGCCAGGAGTCCAGAGGAGGCAGCAAGGACCATTTCTGGACCAGAAGTAAATGCAGACACTCTGCTCCAGCTTCTCCCTCTGCCAGCGCTGGGAGAAAACCGGAATTCTTGTCCATTTATGCTCAGGCTTACTTTGCATTGTCACCAACAATCTGTGAGCTTCCATTTCAGGAATGCCTAAGAACCTCAGGTTGTCCTAGTTCTTAAACCAAATTAAGCATGGCCAAGGCTTTATCCTTGTCAGAGCAGACAAAGCTGTTCCGGTGCCCAGGTGTCCCTGAACAATGTCTCCACCTCCAGCATCCGCTGTTACAGGAAGCCAATCTTCCCACGCAGACAGTCTCCAAATAGTAAGAACCCTAAAACAATCCATTTTATAACTCTTCTGATAGAGAAACATACCTTGCCTCAGGTCTACCACAAGCAGAATAGACTCTTCCCTTTCTCCTAATGGTGACATTTCCCTTCAGCGTGGACTGGATGACTTCATTCAAACAGAAACACACATCAAACCCTAGGGTCCCAACAGTCAGCAACAACTACTCATCCAGTGTCACTTACATTTCCATTTTTTTAAGCACCGAATTGCCACTTAGATGCTTAGGCTGTCACATCCCCTTCCAAACTCCCACCCTCACCCCAGTGGTTGAACAGCTCTTATCAGCACTTCACAAGGGGGCACTTCAAGGCCCGAGCCAGGGGCCATGAGTGAGTGGAGCCTCTGCCCACATGTGAACAGTGTTCTGTCGTGCTGACTTGAAAGCAGGGAGCAAAGCTCCTCCCCAGCAGCCCACCTGGCTTTGGCAGCAAAGAGCTCCTCCTTTGCTGAAGGCACTCATGCACAGGATCCTAGGGGGGACCCCATCAGTGAAGCAGAGGAGGCCCTTCTCCCCTTCTTTCCCTAGCTGTACTCAAAGGGGAATGTGAGCTTATTAAATGCTGTCAATTTGTACAACTAATGATAATGCCCTGGATATGCCAAATAACATTCACATCTTCTTCTCTCTTTGGATTTGAAAAACAGGTATTTCCAAACACATGCTCCCACAAATTGGGATTTTTACTGATAGAGATGTTCAGATTCTTTAAGTGTTGGTTTTTTGGGTTGTTTGCTAGGTTGGTTGGTTTTGAATTGGGAAATGCTTCACAGGGGTAAGAAAAAGAGTACTTCCTCCTCTGTTGCCTCCTAACAGTGATGGGCAATTAGACAGGTTCAAACCTGTAATCTGTAAAATGCTACATCATCATGGAAGAAAAAAGGAAATGTTGCATGTTCTAAGCCTGAAAGTTCTAACCCTGATCATTTCTACTTGATTTAAATCCTATTGCCTTATAAGAGCTTTGCAGAAGCAATGACTTAAATTCTATATGATCTTTCTCAAGCCAGAGACTCACAAGCCAACACTGGAAGGCTGGCCCCTGTTTTGACTGAACAGACTATTTCGAGCTGCACTGATCAGAGGCTACAACACATCTGAAGCTGTGTCTGTGTCCTCACCACTAAACTTGCCTGTGAGCCTGTCAATGTCCCCTTTCCCTGCATGACCACTGATCTGATGAGGAAAAATAAATTGCCTTGGAGAAAAACATGTATTCCATTTCCTGACCTTGGCTGCTCTAAGCTCTGCAGGACTCTCTTGGAGCCACCATTGAGCAAATCTCTTCCCTCCACTGGTGATAAATTTATTGAAAAGGAGAAAGAAAGTTGCAGAAACACTTGCAAGTAAGCAGCCTCTGAAATCAATAAAGACAGAGAATTGCTCTTGTTCGTAATCCCTTTTTCCTCTTTCACAGAAAGCTGCCAATAACCCTGGCCGGATTCTAACACCTACCGGGACTGATTCTCCCTCTGCCTCTGAAAGGACATCATGCTGCACGTCCCCAAACACAGCAGGGAAAAGGGTGTAGAACATGACACACCCGCACTCTTGAGCACACTTCCGATGAGATTGGCATATTCACCAACCACTCGCTGGTGAAGCTGTGGTTTTCCCAGCCTTCAGCTAAGTGGTTGTCACAGCCTCATATTGAAACCGACATGCTGGGTGTGAAATGACCAGTCTACACAAAGGCAGCTCTCCGTGGCTGACTCTGCACTTTTGCTCCTAGGGGCACACAGTTGGTCCCTTGAGCGAATGAGGAACACAACAGCATGCCCAGAAATTAAGATGGCATGAGAGAGACTAAGGACTCAATCCTTGCTGGTATCGTTTAATATTTACTCAACTTTAACCTACAGGTCATGCTCATTAATCCCAAGAACTCTGGTTTGAACCCCAACACTGCCACTTAGCTAAGTGGCCTTGGGCAAGATGCTTCACACTGCACACCAATTTTCTCATCTATTAAAGGAAATTATTTCATACAGTTGTGAGAATTCAATAAGTTAACATACATAGAGGATTTAGAACAGCACCTGGCACTTACTGGACTCTCAATAAATGTTAACTTTGTCATTATAAGCTCATCTTAATAGCTATCAGCTGTTTTTACTAATTTTGGCCACGTCTACCAGGATCTGGAAGAACCTGAATGAAAGGTTCACTCACTTTGGCTAATACCCTGGGCCATCCCCAAAGGAGCAAGGACATAGGTCAATTAAGAGCTGGAAAAGGGGATAATTCTAAATGCCAGCTTTGAGTCCCTGGCACTGGTTACCGCCACCCCCCACACTCCATGAGACCTTAAGGCAATGGCTGGTGGCATAACCCCCACCTCCACCTTTGGGTCCTTGTCTTTTACCTCTGTCTTCTAGATCACTCTCTCCATTCTTATTCTCCTAAATGCTTGCCTTTTTTCATTCTTCCTTTAAGACCTCTACAGGACTTGGGGCTTCTGGCTTCATTAGTGGCACCACTTAGTGTCACTGGGCTGACATTTCTGATCCCTGAACAGTGCGGGAAACGGTTCTTATAGAGCCATGCTGTTCACAACTCACCAGCACACGGACTGTGTAGGGTCAGTGCAAATAGGCCAAGGGGAACTTCTTAAGATGTGATGGATTGATATTTTGAAAAAAATGTCTACAAGGTAAACTTAAAGTAGCTTTTGAGTTTTTGAAATAAATCGCTATTATCTCATCCATGTGTTCCTACATCATGAAGTAATGCAAGAGCAGTAAACCAGAACTGACAAGACTGGCTCCTAGTCACATGTCTAACACTTGCTTAGCATGTGACCCTGGACAAGTGAATTTCAGGATTCTCATCTATTTAAAATACAAACAAAAATGCCCAAGTCTATCTCATGGGGTGTTCTGAGGGTCCAATGAGATGATAACATAAAAGTATTTTGAAAATTGTAAAATATTTTATGAATATAAAATGGTAGTATTATTTATGACATACTTTATGATGAGTCCTGGAAAGGGTAGACAGAAAAAGCACCTAACGAGGAGTCCAAGGCTAGACCTCTAGTTCCAAATTTGCTGCAAATTGGCCCTGTAACTTTGGGCAAATAACCTCCCCATTCTGGTCCTTACTTTGCTCATCTGTAAAATGAGAGGGTTGAACTAGACGAGCTCTACGTTCCCTCCCAGATCAATGGTCTATGAGCCCAAGTCAGACAAAGAGAAGAAAACTAATCAAAGTAAGATAGATTTGTTTTTTTAAAAGACAAAATTTAAAAATAATAATTATAAAGAAAATGCAAAAAGTCAGACATGGTTTATTGCTCCTGACACTCTTTCCCCAAACCCAGACATGCCCTCATAGACTGCTTTGCCAACAGCAGCAAATAGTTTTTGCAATGCATTCTTTTTTTTTTTTTTTATGGAAACATGGTTGATTGTACATATCTGTGGTGTACAGAGTTGAATATCAATACCTATGTGCAATATGTGATGCTCAAATCAGGATAATTAGTATATTCAGCATTACACCATGTAATTGTTTTTCATGGTCCTCTACCAATTCTTCCCTGACCCTGATGTCCCTCCCCCTTTCCCAATTCTGGTAACCTCGGTTCTGTTCTCTCCTTTTAAAAATTTAATGTATTATTGTGATTATTGTATCTTTCTTTCTTTTTTTATTTATTTGTTTATGTTTTTCGCTCCCACTTATTAGTGAAGACATGATATTTCTCTTTCCATGCATGGCTTATTTCACTTAACATGATCTTCTCTAAGTTCATCCATGTTGCTGCAGATGGCAGGATTTCATTATTTTTTATGGCAGAGTAGTATTCCATTGTGTAAAAATACCGCATTCTCCTTATCCAGTCATCTGATGATGGACATTTGGTTCCAACTCTTGGCTATTGTAAGTAGAGCTGCAATAAACATGGGAGGGCAATTGTCCCTTCAACATGATGATTTCTGTTCCTTTGGGTATACATCCAGCAGTGGAATTGGTGGATCATATGTCATTTCTATCTGCAGTTGTTTGAGGAAACTCCATACCATTCCATAATGGCTGCACTAATTTACAGTCCTACCAACAGTGTAGAATGTTTCCCTTTTCTCCACATCCTTGCCAGCATTTGTTATTCTCTGTCTTTTTGATAACAGCCAGTCTAAATGAGGTGAGATGTTAACTCAATGTAGTTTTGACTTGCATTTCCCTGATGCTAAGTGATGTTGAGCGTTTTTTCATGTATCTGTTGACCATTTGTATATCTTCCTTTGAGTAATGCCTATTCAGCTCCTTTGCCCATTTTTTAAATGGGTCAATTATTTTTTTACTGTTGAGTTCTTTATTTAATTAATCAGGATATTAATCCCTTGTCAGATGCATAGTTTGCAAGTATTTTCTCCCATTCTGGAGGTTGTCTTTTTTTCTGCTAATTGTTTCTTTTGCTATGAGGAAATATTTTAGTTTAATATAATCCCCTTTGTTTATTTTTTCTTTTGTTGTTTGTGTTTTAGGGGTCTTATTCAGCAAGTTTTTGCCCAGTTCTGCTTCCTAAAATGAATCCCTTATGTTTTCTTTTAGGAGTTTTATAGTTTCAAGTGTTACGTTTAAGTCTATAATCCATTTTGAGTTGATTTTGGTAATATGGCAAGTGGTATGGGTCTAGTTTCATTCTTCTACATACAGATGTCCAGTTTTCCCAGGACCTTTTATTAAACAGGCAGTCTTTTCCCCAATGTATGTCCTTTGTGCCTTTGTCAGAGACCAGCTGGCTATAAGGATGTGGGTTGATTTCTGGGTTCTCTGTTATGTTCCATTGGCCTGTATCTGTTTTTATGCCAGTACCATGCTGTTTTGCTTACTATACCTTTGTAGTATAATTCAAATTCAGGTAGTGTTATGCCTCTGGCTTTATTTATTTCTTTATTTATCTCAGGATTACTTTGGCTATTGGGGGTCTTTTGTTGTTCCACATGCATGTTAGTATTGTTTTTTTCTATTTCTGTGAAGAACGTCATCAGTATTTTGATTGGGGTTGTGTTGAATCTGTAAATCACTTTGGGTAGTATGGACATTTTCACAATGTAATTCTTCCAATCCAAGTGCATGGAATGTCTTTCCATCTTTTTGTGTTCTCTTTAATTTCTTTCAACAGATTTGTAGTTCTCATTATATAGATCTTTCACCTCCTTGGTTAAATTTATTCCTAGGTATTTTATTTTTTGGTGACTATTGTAAATGGGATAGCTTTCTTGATTTCTTTTTCTGCTAGCTCATTATTGGAATATAAAAATGCTACTGATTTTCATATGTTGATTTTATATTCTGCAACTTTGCTGAAATTATCAACTCTAGGAGTTTTTTTGTAGAGTCTTTAGGCTTTTCTATATATAGAATCATGTCATCTGCAAACAGGGACAATTTGACTTCATCTTTTCCAGTCTTGATGCCCTTTATTTCTTCTCTTGCCTGATTGCTCTGGCTAGTAATTCCAATACTATGTTATATATGAGTGATAAGAGTGAGCATCCTTGTCTTGTTTCCATTCTTAAGCTGAAAGATTTCCCCATTCATGATGATATTGACAGTGGGTTTGTCATATATGGCTTTTATTGTGTTGAGATACTTTCCTCCTATACCTAATTTGATGAGACTCTTTATCATAAAGTGATGTTGACTTTTGTCCAATGCTTTTTCTGTATCTATTGAAATAATCATACAGTTTCTGTCCTTGATTTTGTTGATGTGGTATATCACATTTATTGACTTGTGTGTGTTGAACCATCCTTGCATTCCTGGGATGAATCTCACTTGATCATGGTGTTTAATTGTTTAATATGTTGCCGTATTCTATTTGCTAATATTTTATTGAGGATCTTGGCATCTATGTTCATTAAAGATATTGGCCTATAGTTTTCTTTTCTTTGTCCTATGTTTGTCTGATTTTGGTATCAGGGTGATGTTGACCTCACAGTGAATTCGGGAGTATGGCCCCTGTTTCAATTTTTTGGAATAGTTTGAAAAGAATTGGTATTAATTTCTTGTTAAAGTTTGGTAGAATTCAGCAGTAGAGCCATCCAGTACTGTGCTTTCTTTGTTGGAAGACTGCTGATTACCACTTCAATAACATTGTTTGTTATTGGTCTGTTCAGGTTTTCTATTTCTTCTTGGTTCAGTCTTGGTAGTTTATATGTGTCCAGAAATTTCTCCATTTTTTCCAGCTTTTCAAATTTGTGGGCATATAGTTGTTTGTAATAGTCCCTAATGATTCTTTTTATTTCTATGGAATCAGTTTTAATTCATTTCATTTCTAATTTTTGTTATTTGGGTCTTTTCTCTTTTTCTGGATAGTCTAGCTAATGATTTGTCTATTTTGTTTATCTTCTCAAAAACCAAATTTTTGTTTCATTTAACTTTTGTATCACCTTTTAGGTCTCTATTTCATTTAGTTCTGCTGTGATCATAATTATTGCTTTCCCTTCACTATTTTGGGATTGGATTGTTCTTGTTTTTCTAGTTCTTTGACATGTAGTGTTAGGTTGTTTATTTGAAATCTTTTGATTCTTCTTTTGATGTAAGTGTTTATTGCAATCAGCTTCCTTCTTGATACTGCTTGTGCAGTATCCCACATGTTTTGATATAAAGTGTCTTTATTTTTTACATAGGGGAAAAAAAAATGGCGGCGGGTCTGGAGCGCCCGCGTCAGGAAACAGCGCGATCCTGAGAGC
>NW_007733427.1:70700-111192 GCF_000696425.1 Galeopterus variegatus | reverse complement strand
TGACTTCCATTCTCAAAACAAGAAAAAGGCTGAACAAACTGAAAATAAATAACTCTTCTTAGATTCATCAGAGAATTGAGGTCACAGGTCAAGCTGCTGCCCTCAGAATTGGAGAGATAGACAGGTACAGAGAATTGCAGCTTACCTGAAGGCAGGCCCAGGAGCAGACACTGACTGCTGGAGTCAGTACTGGGGTAGTAAAACCTAAACTGTAACTGATGAAGTGCTAGAGGCTCAGCGTGGATGACCTTCAGAGTTACAAACTCCAGGGAGGTTCAGCTCAGGGTCCCCCACTTTCAGTGTTTTACCTCCAATAGCCCTATCAGATTCTCAGGGTATAGATCAGAGGAAAATTCTCTTCTGATTCTGGCAGGAGGAGGGGAAATACAAGCAGAGCATTAGTTCTACTTTACAAGAGCCTGCTCTCATGAAAAACTGTTTTACCAGAGCTTAATCTATTGGGTTATTATCAGAGCCTAATTGGCTTGGGGGAGGAGAAATGACAAACTCCAGTCCCCTCTTGACCTCCCTGTCCCATTGAGGGTGAGTTTGGGGGATACCGAGAAGCACACAGGATGGTCACAGTGTAGGGGTACAGGCTCACTCTATGACTGACACCAAGTCATAGGACTACAGAATCTTCCCCTTCTACATGCACACCTCACCACCAGATCAGTATGGCTCCTGTATGATAGCAGGGGAGTGCAACAGAAGGAACTGCATGTCTCAGCCTTTGTTTAATAAGGAGTCTCTAAAAAAACTCAATGGCAACCAGTGGAGACCAAAACAACATCACCAGATGAAATTTGGCCTCTGACACCCACAGCAACGCCAAACAGTAAGTACAGCCTAACTACTAGCCAGATAAATATTAAATCTCATACTGAAGACTTATTATCCTCTGTCCCTTTTACCCAAATTATCATGTCTGGCTTTCAACTAAAATTACAAGGCAGGGGCTGGCCCCGTGGCTCACTCGGGAGACTGCGGCGCTGGTAGTGTTGAGGCTGCGGGTTCAGATCCTATATAAGGATGGCCAGTTCACTCACTGGCTGAGTGTGGTGTGGATGACACTGTGCCAAGGGCTGCTATCCCCTTACCTGTCAAAAAAAAAAAAATTACAAGGCAGACAACAAAACTAAACAAACAAACAAACAAAAAAAGAAACAACCACCACAGTTTGAAAATACAGAGCAAGCATCAGAACCAGATTTAGGTATGGCAGAAATTTTGGAATATTCAAACCAGGAATTTAAAATAACTATTATTAATGTGCTAAGGGCTCTTATGAAAAAAATGGACACCGTGCAAGAACAGATCTTCATGCTACCCCGTAGTAGTCATGCCCAGCTTCTCACCTATGCCATCTGATCCTGTAACCAATTAATGTTTTCAATTGCTACAATTTTGTCATTTCGAGAATGCTATGTAAATGAAACAATAAATATGCCACCTTTTGAGATTAGCTTTTTTCATTTAGTGTGATGCCCTTGAAAGCCCTCCACATTGTTGCTATATCAATAGCTTTTGCTCATTGATTGTTCCTTTTTATTGCTGAAGCATATTCCTGTTATGAGTGTACCACAATCTGGTTAGGGGAATTTTGGTTGTTCCCAGTTTTGACTGTGGTAAATAAAGCTGCTATGAACAATCATACACAGATTTTTGTGTGAGCCCAAATCTTCATTTTTCTGGGATAAATACCCAGGAATGCAATTGCTGGGTCATGTGATAAGTGTATATTTAGTTTATTTAAGAAAGAGCGAAATAGTTTTCCAGAGTGGTATCTCATTTTTTTTTTTTTTTGTCTTTGTTTTGACTGGTAAGGGGATCGCAACCCTTGGCTTGGTGTCGCCTGCACCACGCTCAGCCAGTGAGCACACTGGCCATCCCTATATAGGATCCGAACCCGCGGCGGGAGCGCCACTGTGCTCCCAGCGCCACACTCTCCCGAGTGCGCCACAGGGTCGGCCCAGAGTGGTATCTCATTTTACAATCCCATCAGCAATATATGAGAAATCTAGTGTCTTGGCATCCTCACCAGCATTTGGCAGTGTCACTAATTTTTATTTTAACTGTTCTAATTGGCATGTAGTAACTGTCATTGTGTTCTTAATTTGTTTTTCATTACTGGCTAGTGATGTTGAACATCTTTTCATGGCTTATTTGCCAAACATATGTCCTGTTTGGTAGAATGTCTGTTGATGACTTCTGCCCACTTACTAGTTGGATTGTAATATATATATTATACACTGTCCATGCCAAAGGACCTCTTGCTTCCAAAAGGGCTCTGGTGTTTCAACTTTTGGCTTTTGAATTCCATGGAGGGAAGATTTTTGGTTTCTACAGTGCTCAAGGTCATCTGGAGAGTTAGTCCCTTCTCTCTACATATGCTCAGCTTACATCCTGCAAGACAACTCAAGAAACAATTTGAGATAGGGAAAATAAACTACTTTCAACTAGTTTTAGGAAGTTCAATTATATTTCCAAAGACCCTGTTCAAAGAATAAAAAGAAGCTACAAGCTCAGAGCAACTATTTGTAAGCCACCTAACTCACAAAGTCTTGTATCCAGAATATATAAAGAACTCTGTCTTCTACCCAGAATATATAAAGAACTCTCAAAACTCAACAGTGAAAATAGAAACAATTTGAGCTGGCTCAAATTTTTATAAAATATATACATATATATACAATACATAAGATACACACACACACACACACATATGGTTTTCATTTTTGTTTTTGCTGGCAGGTACAGGGGTAGAAACCTGGACCTTGGTCTTCCCAACACCGCACTCTAACCAACTGAACTAACCAGCCAGCTCAAATTGCTTCTATTTGCTTCAGATTGCCCTGAATGCAGATGGGAGGGGGGCTGTGTTAAGGACAAGGGTAGGTGTGTGTCCTGTGCAGACTCATCACCAGACTAGCTAACATTTAAGATGAGAACTCACAGCACGCCATTCACTGCTCCAAGCACTTTATACAAATTCACTCTAATCTTCACAACCCTGGAGAGCTAGCCTATTACCCCCCATTCTACAGATGAGGGAGCTGAGCCTCAGAGGTTAAGCTACTTGCCCAAGGTCACAAGGTCATAGTGCCTAACTGAGGCCTCTCGGATTTGACAGTCTGGATCCACAGCCTGTACTAGTCACCTGACCCAGCTGCCCCTGGAAGAACCTCCCAGGCCTTGGAGAGGTGCTGAGTGCAGAGAAGGCACTTCATACTGGAGCGACACCTTGGCTACCTGCTCTGGAGAGGAAGCTCCCCCAACACTGAGAAGTCCCCATGAGGAGGGTCACCCCTCCAGGCATGTTCCAGTTTCCACTCTCAGCATGGAAGGACACACCATCTCTTGCTGCTGCTTCCTGTGTTTCTGGGGTGTTCCTTGAGAAAAAGCCCCGGGCTTTCTTAAGTATTCCAATTCTAATCTTGGGACACCACTGACATATGTGTTCCTCAAAGGATAGGTGACTAAAGAATTGGCCTGCGGGAAGGACCTGGACCTCTGAGCCCCAAGCTGACATTCCCTTGGTGTTACCTGTTATTTGTAGCTTCAGGAGGTGAGTCTGGGAAAGGGGCAGAGCATGAAGGACTCGTGTTGTGGGTGGGGGATTTCATGATCCCTGACTTTCTCCCTGGACCTCTTCCTGCAGAGTCTGAGCCTGCCTCAGTCTCCATTCCTGACCCTGGCTTCCGCCTGCTCTTTTCTTAGTGTCCCACTGACCCCCATTCTGCTGTCCTGGTCTCTGCATGCTGAGCCTCCTCCCTCTGACCCTGTGACCACAGCCTCTTCCCTTTGACCTCAGGCTCCTCCAGCAGACATCAGAATGGCCTCCTTTGTAGGGGCAGCTCCTCAGTGGCCACACCATCACCTCTGGGTGTCTTCAGACCCACCACCGTGTCATACAGGGCCCTGGGCCCCACACTCCAGTGTGGACTGAGATGGGTCCAGATCCTTCTTCCCTTCAATCTCTGCTAAGCAGAACATTCAGGGACTTCTAAGAGCCTGGCCAGAGAGGCTACTCAGTACCGTGCTGAGGGTTTCTTCTGTCCAAGGAGAGAAGGAAGATGCAGGGGATGCCCCATTACATACACCCCCAAAATATATTGGCCCCAGATCACCCAGCTCAGTCCACCTCAGCCATTCTGGAGAACAAGTGGAGAAAGAGAAGTAGTTCAGTTTTGGTGACAAGATAAATCTCTTGGACACATCAGTAAACATAGAAAAGGAATCGAAATAAAAGTCTACATTAGTCTATCGACTGTATACCATCAACATTACCAAATAATCTTCTGTAGCAGGTATGTCATTATTTCACACACTCCATGATCTCTAACACTGTGGCGTGGTCAGATATACTTGCCAGGGGGAAGCCAGATGTCACTAAAGGACTGTGTGAATCAGTGGAAATCTTGCAACTTGCTCTCAGAGATATGGCGATCAAATGAGATATTTCATTGGATCATGATACTGTCAATGCGTATCAATACACAAAAGGGCGGTGGAAAAATTCAGTAAATTACAAACGTGTAAAAAACTAACACCTGATGATCTCTGGAGTTACATCTCATCATCTTATCTTTAATGTCATCCTATTGCTTTCATAGGCTATCATACCTGTGTTCATTCAGGGTAACATTCTTTATCTTAATTAGTAAATGAATCCTTTTGCAGTGGTTAAGATTTGCTTATTATAACACACTGCATTCAAATTATAACCAAACTTTAAAGTGTTTTTAGAAATGTCTTCTTCATTTTATATTATTTCTCACTGATATGCACTGGTTTTCTGAAGGACAGGGCTGGGGAGGTGAATCAGAATGCTTAGTTCACGGCTTGTACTGGGAACTCCAGGACTGATAAAGCCTGAAATCCTAAGCTAAGGGAATCAACAGGTCCAAGCTGAGACAGTACCTGAGGTACAGAGAATGAACCAAAATTTTATTTGTGAGCCTAACAATTATGAATTTTAACAACATCAAAATATAACAAACTATAGACAGAATTTGGGAGCAGGAAAGTTAAGCCCATATTAGAGGGCACATTAAAGTCAGCAAAGCATTTCACTCTGTTGGTCTGTTTCGTCCTTCATATATTGAGTTTGACTATAAGATGTATATTTCTTCATTGATTTTTAAAGCCTATAATTATGTCACTAAATTGAAGCTAAAAGCCTCCCTCATGGTTTCTTTTTCTGGAGAGAGGAAATAAGAGCAGCTGCTCATATCCAGAAGTGGGCCTGGTGCTCACAGCAAGGGCATCAATGTCACATAAGGGTATGCTGAGACCATGATAATGTGACAGAAAATGAAGAAAGCTTGTCATGTCTTCTAAGTACAGAGAGAAATCATAGTCACTGTGCCCCCCCAAAACATACCAAACAGTCTACTCACTTGGTTAAAATGAGTGGTATCTACTTTTTTTTTAACCAGTAATGACTTTTCCTGGCTATAGTCTGCCTTCGCATAGATAGATAAGGTTTTTGACATACTGAATCACAAGATTGTTTTTGCTTTCAGACAGCATCCAATATAGAGTGACAACACCCCCCTAACCCATGTTTAGACCCTCCCCCATGTCACCCAGTCAAAATGCAAGTTCTGTAATAGGCTTTTTCTAACACTGCCCTACAGAGATACCTCATGGTTCCCCATGGCGTGTGTCCTCTTTCACTGCGCTGAGCAATAAACCCGACTTGTTCTAGGTTCGGCTTGTTCACAGGTGTGCTCCTGGTGGTCTCTTACAGCACACCATGAATACTGGAATGATCTCTTCTTATCCAGTTGAGTCTGGTCCTCAGGATGTACCCCCATGCTCCAGCTCTTGCCCTAAGCTCTGCTTACTCCAGAAAGTCTTCTCTGACTCCCCCAATGAACTCAGTTCTATTCTCCAGACCCCTTGCACTTCTTCCCTTATGACAGCCACTACACACCTGGACATGTTTCTCCCAGTAGGCTGAGAGCTCCCTCTGGGCCCTGGTGAGGGGTGAGGTTTGCCCGATCACATCCCCAGTACTTACTCTAGTGCCTATTCAAAAGTGTTTCATAAAAACTTAGTGAATGGACACAGGAATCAATGCTTTTGAATCTACCTTAGATATAATAAGTCACACCAGTGTAATGACATGTTTTAAATGGCCTTAACTCTTTCAAGTAGCCAATATAACATTTTCAGAAGAATGTGTAAAAATGAAATAGCATTAAAACTTCAACCTTAATTGTGCGCAAAGAATCTTCCAAATTATTAAATCCAAGTCACTTGTTTTATAGGCCACATGTGAATATCCTTGTAGGTTTTGAAATTCTTCAGTGTAAAACTTAAGTGTTTACAGAATACAAATTAAAATGCAATTTTACTTCAAAATATTCATTTTTAGAAAAACCATTCCAAAAGAATGTATTTCTTTAAATAACTTAAATCTGCAACTTGCAACACATATCTGTTTTTAATTTAAATTTTTAAATTACTATTAACATATTCATTCTTACAAATCATGATATTTCTTTATGACCTTTGCCTGACCTATCATTTCCCAAACCCCCTCCCTCCCTCCCCCCATCACTAGTATCAGAGGAGAGAACAAACCTAAGGAAAGTTCAACATATTGTTGTGGTCTTTTCTTTTCTTCCTTCCTTCCATCTTTTCTTTCTTTCCTTCCTTCCTTTCCTTTCTTCTTTTTCTTTCTTTCCTTCCTTTCTTCCTTCCTTCCTCCTTCTCTCCCCCTCCACTCCCTCCTTCACTCACTTCCTTCCTTCCTAGCAACCTGTTATGAGTGAGAATATGTGGTATTTCTGTTTCTTTCTCTGGATTATTTCTCTTTACATAATTTTCCCCAGACTCATCCATGTTGTTGCAAATGGCAGAATTTCATTCTATTTTATGGCTAATATTCCATTGTGTATATATACTACATATTCTTTATCAAGTCATCTATTGCTTAGGATGGTTCCATATTTGAGATACTGTAAATAGAGCTGCAATGAACACGGGAGTGCAGGTATCCCTTCGACTTGATGATTTCCACTACTTTGGACATTTACCCAATAGTGGGATTGCTGGATCATGCGGTAGCTCTATCTGTAGTTGTTTGAGAAACCCATTGTTTTCCATAATGGCTGTGCTGATTTACAGTACCACTAATGGGGTAGAAGAGTTCACCTTTCCCTGCATCCTCACTAGCACTTGTTATTCATGGTCTTTTTAATAATGGCCAGTCTAACTGGGATAACATATCTCAATGTGCTTTTGATTTCCATTTCTCTAATGACTAGAGATGCTGAGCATTTTTTCATGTATTTGCTGGCTATTTGTATGTCTTCCTTTGAAAACTATCCATTCATCTCCATTGCCCATTTTTTAATTGGATTATTTGTTTTTTTGCTGTATAGTGGTTAAGTTCTTTGTATATTCTGGATATTAATCCCTTGTCAGGTGTATAGTTTGCAAATATTTTCTCCCATTCCATAGATTGCCTTTCTGCTCTGTTGATTGTTTGCTATGGAGAAGCTTTTTAATTTGACATAATCCCATTTATTTTTTTCTTTTGATGCTTGTGCTTTTGGGGTCTTATTCATAAAAGTCTTTGCCCAGTCCTATTACCTGGAATGTTTCTCCTATATTTTCCTTTAGTAATTTTCAGGCTTCAGGTCTTATACTTAAGACTTTAATCCATTTTGAGTTGATTTTGGTAAATAGTGAGATGTACAGATCCAGTTTCTTTTCTCTGCATATGGATGTCCAATTTTCCCAGCACCATTCACTGAAGAGGCTGTCTTTTCTCCAATGTATGTTCTTGCTGTCTTTATCAAAGATCAGTTGGCTGTAAGTAAATGAATTGATTTCCAGGTTTTCTATTCTGTTCCATTGATCCAAGTGTCTGCTTTTATGCCATTACCATGACGTTTGGTTATAATAGCTTTGTAATATAATTTGAAGTAAGGTAGTGTTATGTCTCTGGCTTTATTTATTTATTTATCTGCTTAAGATTGCTTTGGCTATTCGGGATCTTTTGTTATTCCATATGAATGTTTGGATTGCTTTCTCTGTTTCAGTGAAGAATGTCACTGGTATTTTGATGGGGGTTGCATTGAATCTATAGATTGCTTTGGAGAGAATGGACATTTTCACAATGTTAATTCTTCACATCTGTAGTGGACTAAATTATGTTCCCCCCAAACTCACTAAAGCTTGAATTGTGTCTCCCAAGTTTTATATATTAGAAACTTGATCCTCACTGTAACTGTTAAGATGGTGGGAAAATCCTTTTATGCTAATTGAAATTTATATTGAAGAGGTGATTGGATTGTAGGACCATGCCATAGTGTATGGATTAAAAATCTTGGTCAGGGGCATGGTTCTGAGGGCTTTAAAAGAAGAGGAGAGTCTTTCTTTCTCTCCCTCTGCTCTCTCTGCCGCTGCTTCCACCATCTTACAATGTGAGACCCCTGGGTCACTGTCGCCAACACCAGATGGACTTTGGACTTCCTAGCCTCAGAAACTGTAAGCAATAAATTTAGTTTTCTTCATAAATCACCCAGTTCCAGGTATTTTGTTATAAGAAACAGAAATAAGCTAATAAACCATCCAAGAGTATGGTGTGTCTTTCCACCTTTTTGTGTCCTGTTTAATATCTTTCAGTAGTGTTTTGTTATTCTCTTTGTAGAGATATTTCACCTCCTTGGTTATATTGGTTCTAGGTAATTTATTTCATTGGCAACTATTGAAAATTGGCTTGCTTTCTTGATTTCACTTTCTGCTAATTTGTTATTGGAGTATAAAAATGCTACTGATTTTGGGGTGTTGATTTTGTATCCTGTGACATTACTGAAATTGCTATTCAGCTATAAGAGTTTTTTGGTAGAGTCTATAGGTTTTTCTATATATAACATCATGTCATCAGCAAACAAGGACAGTTTGACCTCATCCTCTCCAATATTGATGCATTTTATTTCTTTTTCTTGCCTGACTGCTCTAGCTAGTACTTCCAAAACTATGTTAAATAGGAGTGGTGAGAGTGGGCATCCTTGTCTTATTTCTGTTCTTAAGGGAAAAGCAGCTTTTCCCCATTCAGGATGATATTGGTGATTGCTTTGTCATAAATGATTTTTATTGTATTGAGATAATTTCCTTCTATACCTAATTTGCTGAGAGTCTTAATCACAAAGGGATGTTAAATTTTGTTGAATGCCTTTTTTTAAACATTAATTGAGATAATCAAATAGTTTTTGTCCTTGGTTTTGTTGAAATGGTGTGTCACATTTATTGACTTGCATATGTTGAACCAACCTTGCACCCCTGGGATGAATCCCAGTTGATCATATGTATAATTTTGTTTTATGTGTTGCTGTAATCTGATTGCTAGTATTTTGTTGAGGATTTTTGCATCTATGTTCATCAAGGGTATTAGGCTGTAGTTTTCTTTTTTTGTTGTGACTTTATCTGGTTTTAGTATCAGGGTGATGCTAGCCTCATGAAATGAGTTTGGGAGAATGGTTTCCATTTCAATTTTTTGGAAAAGTTTGAAGAGAAGTGGTATTAACTCTTCTTTAAAGGTTTGCTAAAATTCAACTGTAAAGCCATCTGGTCCTGGACTTTTCTTTGTCAAAAGATTTCTGATTAGCACTTTAATCTAATTCATTGTTATTGGTCTGTACAGGTTCTCTATTTCTTCTTGGTTCAGTCTTGGTGTTTGTATGTGTCCAGAAATTTATCCATTTCTTCCAGATTTTCAGATTTATTGGTGTACATTATTTATAATAATCTCTAATGATTCTTCATACTTCTGTGGTATCAGTCATAATGTCTTCCTTTTCATTTCTGATTTTTGTTATTTGGATCTTCTCTTTTCTTTGTTTTGTTAACCCAGCTAATGGTTTGTCTATTTTATTTATCTTCTCAAAAAACCACATTTTTTTCATTGATCTTTTGTATTTTTGGGGGGTCTTCATTTTATTTAGTTCTGCCCTGATCTTGATTATTTCTTTCCATCTACTACTTTTAGGATTGTATTGTTGTTGCTTTTCTATTTCTTTGAGGTGTAGGGTTAGGTTATTTATTTGAAATCTTTCCATTCTTTTGATGTAAGCATTCATTGCAATAAACTTCCCTCTTAGTACTGCTTTGGCAGTATCCCACAGGTTTTGGTATGATGTATCTCTATTTTTGTTAGCTTCAAGAATTTTTTTGATTTCCTGTTTAATTTCTTCTTTTACCCATAGGTCATTCAGGAGTCTGTTATTCAGTTTCCATGCTCTTGACTAGTTTCCAGACTTTTGCTTATTATTGATTTTCAGTTTTAACCCATTGTTGTCTGAAAAGATACTTGGAATGATTTCACTGTTTTCAAATTTGCAAAGACTTCATTTGTAACCTAGTATGTGGTCTATCCTGGAGAATGTTGCATGTGCTGATGAGAAGAATGTGTATTCTCTAGTTGTTGATGAAATATTCTGTAGATGTCTACTAGGTCCAACTGGTCTAAGGTATAGTTTAAATCATATGTTTCTTTTTTGACTTGCTGCCTGAAAGATTTGTCTAATGGTAAGCAAGGGGTGTTCAGGTCACCCACTCTTACCGTATTTGGGTCTATCTCTTTTTGTAGGTCTAAGAGTATTTGCTTTACATATCTAGGTGCTCCACTGTTGGGTGCATTCATATTTATGATTGTTGTGTCCTCTAACTGGATAGATCTCTTTATCATTACATAATGGCCTTCTTTATCTCTTTTTATGGTTTTTGGGTTGAAGTCTATTTTATCCAATATAAGAATAGCTACCCCTGCTCATTTTTGGTTTCCATTTGCATGGTATATCTTTTGCCATCCCTTCACTTTTAGTCTGTGTTTGTCTTTATAGGTGAGGTGGGTCTCTTGAAGAAAGCATATAGTTGGGTCTATCTATCTTTTCAATCCAATCAGTCAGCCTGTGTCCTTTGAATGGGGAGTTTAATCCATTTACATTTAGGATTGTTATTGATAAATATTGCTTTACTCCTGTCGATATACTGCTTTTTGTTTAGATGAGTTCAATATCATTTGGCCTTTTCTTCCTCTTTTATTTTTCATCTTCACTGTTAAGATTTTTGAGGTGACATTATACAGCTTATTTCTCTTTCTCATTTGCATTTTGGTTTTAATGGTGCATTTTGCTCTTTCTTGTGAATCTGTGATATTGATTATCATTTTTCAGATTCAGGATGCAGTTTTCCTTTTAGTAATTCTTGCAGGGCTGGTTGTGTGAGAGTGAACTCTGATAATTTTTGTTTGTCAGGGAAATATACTATTTCTCCTTCATTTCTGAAGGATGACCTTGCTGGATATAGGATTCGTGGCTGGCAATTATTTTCTTTTAGTCTTTTGAATATATTATTCCATTTTCTTCTTTCCTGTTAGGTTTCAGTCAAGAAGTGTGCTGTTATAGTCTGATGGGGACTCCATTATAGGTGACTTATTGCTTTTCTCAAGCTGCTTTCAAAATTCCCTCTTTGCCTTTGAGTTTTGCCATTTTGACTATCATGTGTCTTGGAGAGGATCTTTTTGGACTGAATCTTTGGAGGATCTTTGGACTTCCTGAATCTGATGGTCTGCATCCCTCTCTATACCTGTGAAGTTTTCTGTTATTACTCCCTCAAATAAGGTTTCAATGCCTTTTCCTTTTTCCTCCCCTTCTGGAATATCCATGATGGATTTTTGTGCACTTGATGTTGTCTACTAGCTCTCTTAAATTTTCTTCATTTTTTAAGATTCTTTTTTTCTTTTTCTTGTCCACCTGGGTTATTTCAAAAAGACCATCTTCAAGTTCTGATATTCTTTCTTCTGCTTGCACTAACCTGCTGCAAAAGCTTTCTGTTCTGTTTTTTATTTCATTGAGAATTCTTCATCTCTAGGAGTTCTGTTACATTCTTTTGTAAGTTATTAATCTCTTTGTAAATCTCCTTCATGTCCTGAATATTTTTTCATTTCATTGTGTTCTCTAATTGATTCTTCTCTTATTTCTTGGAGTTTTCTTAAATTCAGTACTCAGTATTCCTCTTCAGACATCTCAGGGCTTTTTTGCTCTATAGGGTTGGTACTTGAGAAATACCATATTGCTTTGGTGGTGTCATATCTTCTTGTCATTTGTAGTTCCATTATTTTTACTCTGATGTTTGGTCATCTGGTAGAACACTTATTTCTTGTATCACTTTGGAGTAGGCTATGAGGGGGAAGAATTCATACTCTGTAGTTTCTGCTGGTGACTCTTCTTTTATCAATACAGTTAAGTGTGCAGTTGGCTGCCTGGCCTCCTGTTTGGTCAGTGTGTGGGTCCTGCATGTGTTCAACTGTGTGGCCCATGTGGTGGTTCAGTGGGGCCTTCATGCCCCTCCAGTGCTTCGGTGTGGGTGGGGCCTGTGGCTGCATCACTCCCTGGGTGTGGCTCAGGTCCTGCACATTCTCACCTGTGTGGCCCATGCGGTCAGCTACATCTATTGTAAACCTACCCTTCTAAAAACAAGGAGCAACTATCTCTTCTTTAATATGCTAAAAAGTCTGTAAAACCAGTTGCTTATTAACACTCATATGTAAGAGAGTAGTGATAAATAGTTCTCCATGCATTCTTTCCTGTTTAAAAGTTATTTTTGAATTATTGAAAATAATTGAAAATGTTTCAAAACACTTCTTGTTTGGAAGATGTTTAAAAGAGAAGGTAGAAAAATATGACTGCATGCTTCCTGCCTAACAACTTAACTTCAACTACAAATAAACACATAAAGATAGATGGTTAGCTAAGTTGCTTAGAGCACCCTTGTAACACAAAGGTCATGGGTTTAGATCCCTATACTGGCCACCTGAAAAAAAACCTAAAAACAAACACACACAGACACACACAGACATATGTACAAGTGTGTGTATGTATGTGTGATTATGTATTTCAACATATTTAGATTTGTATTACCTGTTTCATTTTTTTTTCCTGGGAAATACTGTTTCATTATTCTACAAAACATGGCACTTCATAATTAATCAGTAGATTTGCAGCCCAGCTATCTGTTCTACTTCTCTGTAGCAGTTTCAGCCAGGTCTGCCTGTCCTTGGGTTTGGGGGATTCTCTAGCTGTTCCTCTCCACTGGCAGCATCTCCAGCTCACTATGGTGTCCATGGTTTCGCCCCTAATTCTCCAAAAATTTCATGAGCATGAAGCGAGATTTCCCCTCAGGAAAACACTGGATAGCTTTGCTGCTGATCAACTATGAGTTTATAATGAATGATCAATCCATGTGATTTGTCTGTAAACCTGAAAGGGCACACTGAATACTGTTCTTTTTTCTCAGAATAATTAAAGGTATACTTTATTATTGAAAACAAAAATTCACTAAAAGATACTTATGAATAAATAGGAATCAAGAACATTTTGTCTAGCCTTAGATCCCAAAGATTTTTTCCTAAAAAATTTTTTTTGAAGATTTATATACTATTACATTTTATATTTAACTGTGATCCATTCAGTTAATTAGCATGTAAGGTGTGAGGTTTATGTTGAGATTTGTTAGCCTGCGAATGTCCATTTTCTCCAAACCATTTGTTGAAAAGGCTATCCTTCCTCCTTCACTCGTTTTTGTACCTCTGACAAAAATGAGCTGGACATATCTGCATGGTTCCACTTCTGGGTTCTTTGTTCTGTTCCACTCATCAACTGGTCATATCTCACTAATATCACTGTTACACCTCCCCCTGTGTAATGGAGACAATAAAAAGAATTATGCGATTACTCAAAGCACTATGTATGCATTGAGAGGCCCGGAAGGACTGCACTTCAGTTATTTCCCCATTAGGAGGAGAAAACTGAATGTCACAGTAGCGATTCAAAATTAACCTCTCCCTTTTTTTGTAAAGACAAGGAAGTTGCACAAGAAAATTCAGTAGATTTAATCATTACAAAAACACAAGGATATGGGCAGATTATGGCTAAGTACAGAACAAATGGAAACTAGTAACATAAGTGAAATAAACAAAGTGACATTCCATAATGCAATTTGTAAAAAGTTAAGTTGATCCACCAACAAAAGCTTTTTCTTAGCAAACGCTGTCTTTTCTTACAGCAATTTCCTTAGTATTTTTACACAACAATCAACCAACTTTCTTAACATATCAATCGGTAGATTAACCAAGGACATCTGTCCTTGAGCCAGCAATTTTGCTGTGTTACAATTCTTTATCTACAACAGAGACTTTAGCCTGGGGAAAGTTTCCTGTCTTTTGCAAGCTTAACATTTCTATATGTAATTTTTAAAATTTAGGTTATACCTGAAACTACAGGGCTTTGGAAGCTAGGCCCTGTGAAATACATTTGCTTTATAAATGTTAATGTACTCCACAGTCTAATATGTATAAAAAGATCCAACAGTGTTCCTGAAAACATTTTTCAGATATCCTCTGCTTTTCAGTAATGTTAATATTAAGCAAATTTTAGGCGCTGATAACACCAAGGCCACGGGTTCGGATCCTATATAGGGATGGCCGGTTTGCTCACTGGCTGAGCGTGGTGCTGACAACACCAAGCCAAGGGTTGAGATCCCCTTACCGGTATTAAAAAAAAAAAAAATTTAGGTTATACCTGAAACCACAGGGCTTTGGAAGCTAGGCCCTGTCAAATACATTTGCTTTATTAATGTTAGTACACTCCACATATCACACTAGCAGAGGATAACTAAAGAAGCAGAGGACTTAAATAACATGCTAAGTCAACTAGATCTAACAGATGTGTATGAAACGCCTTACCCAATAACAACAACATACACGTTTGTCTCCAGTGCACATGAGACATTTTCTGGGACATACTGTAAATTAGGCCACAAATTAAGCCTCAAAAGACTTTAATAAACAGACATCATACAAAGTATCTTCTCTATCTACAATAGAATGAAGTAAAAAATCAATAAGAAAAATAAAACTGAGAAAATCACAAATGTGTGGAAATTAAACAACAGAATCTTAGATAACTAATGGGAAAAAAAGAAGAAATCAGAAGAAAATTTAGAAAATACTTAGAGATGAGTGAAAAAAATAAAACACATGCAAACTTATGGGACATAGTAAAAGCAGTTCTAAGGGGAAAATGTAAAGGTATAAACACCTACATTATAAAACAAGAAAGAGATCAAATCAGCAATCTAACTTTACAGTCTTAGAAAATAGAAATAGAAGACCAAAACAAATCCAAAGCTAGTAGAAGAAATAATACAATAAATAAAGCAGAGATGAATAAAATAGAGAAATTAATAAAATCAAATTGTGGTTCTTTGAAAAGATCAAGAAAATTGACAGCCTTTAGCTAAACACTTAGAAAAAAGAGAAAAGACACAAATTCCTGAAATCAGAAATTAAAATGGGACATTAATACTGATTTTAGAAAATGAAAAGGATTATCAGAATACCATGAACAATTTATGCCAGCTAACTGGATAACCTAAATAAAATGAATAAATTTTTAAAAACACAAAACTTACCAAGGCTAAATATAAAGCAATAGAAAATATGAATAGACTTATAACTCCTAAGTAAACTGAATCACAATTAAAAATATCCCTACAAAAAAATCCTTGGATAATGGATAAATTCTAGCAAATATTTAAAGAACAACTAAGTCCAGTGCTTTCTAAAACTTTTTCAAAAGATTAAGGAGGGGGCCAGCCTGGTGGTGCACTGCTACAGTGCGCCGCTTGGGAGTGCGGTGGCGCTCCCGCTGTGGGTTCGGATCCCACATACAGACCGGTTCCCGCTCACTGGCTGAGCGAGGGGCAGGCGCAGCACGAGGGTTGCTATCCCGTTGCCGGTCCCGGTCCGGTCGGGCGCGACACTGAGGGTTGCGGTCCGTTGCTGGACACGAAAAAAGACAAAAAGGAAAAAAAAAAAAAAAGATTAAGGAGGAAGGAACACAGCTATCTCAATTTATGAGGTATTCATGACCCTGATACCAAAGTCAGAAAAAGACACTACAAACAGTAAAGCAAACTACACACCAATATCACTTATGAATATACATGCAAAAATGCTCAGCAAAATATTAATAAACCAAATTCAGCAGTATATTCAAAGGATTGTACACCAAGACCAAGTGGGATTTATTCTTGAAATGCAAGGATGGTTAAAAACACAGTAAAATCAATGTATAAACCACATTAACAAATTGAAGAAAAACATCATGATCATTTCAGTTGATGTCAAAAAAACATTTGATATAATCCAATACTCTTTCATGATTTAAAAAAGTCAATAAAGTAGAAATAGAAATAAACTACATCAACATGATAAAGGCCTTTTGAGAGAAACCCTGAGAAAACATCATACTCCATGATTAAACACTGAAAGCTTTTCCTGCAGAAAAAATGTTCACATTTGTCACTCGCATTTCTGTACAAAGTTACATTAATCAAAATAGTGTGTTACTGGCATAAAGACAGATGTACAGACCAATAGAATAAAATAGGGAAAAAAAAGCAGAAATAAAACCACATATATACTCAAATGATTTTTGACTAGGGTTTTAATACCAGTCATTGGAAAATGGACTATCTTTTCAACAAGCAGTGCTAGGGAAACTAGAAATCCACAAGCAAAAAAATAAAGTTGGACCCTTATCGATCAACTCAAAATGGATCACAGATCTAAATGTTAAGACCTAAAACTGTAAAACTCTTAAAAGAAATATAAAATTTCACAAAGTTGAATTTGGCAATGATTTCTTGAATAGGAGAGGAATGGTGGTGATAGGTGCACAGGCAACTTCAAAAAATTGAGAAATTAGACTTCATTAAATTTTTTTTAAAATTTGTACATGGAAAGATGATAGAATCAGAATAAAATGGCAAGCCACTGAATGATAGAGAATATCTGCAAATAATATATCTGGTAAAGAATATGCAGAATATGTAGGGAACTCCTAACTCAAGAATGAAAAATCAAGTAACCCCATTTGAAAATGAGCAAAAGACTTCAATGGACATCTGAGTCAGGGAGATATACAAATAACTAAACATATGAAAAGATGCTCAATATCACTAATTATTAGGGAAGTGAAAATCAAAACTACAATGAGATACCACTCCACACTTATGTGGATGGTTACTATCAAAAAAAAAAAGTTAAAAAATAAAAACAAAAACAAAAAAACAAGTGTTGGTGAGAAAGTGGAGAAACTGGAAATCTTGTGTACTGTTGATGAGCAAGCATGTAAAATGGCAAAGCTGCTGTAGAAAATATGATGGTTTCTCAAAAAGTAAAAATAGAATTACCGTATGATCCAGCAATTGAACCTCAGGGAATATATTCAAAAAACATGAAAGCACAATATCAGATATGTTTGCACATTCATGTACAAATGTAATGTAGAAGCACTATTAACAATAGCTAAAATGTGGAAGCAACCCAACTATACATTGATGAACAAATGGATAAGCAAAATGCAGTATATTTTCATAGAATAAAATATTATTCATCCTTAAAAAGGAGGAAAATTCTGCAATATGTTACAACATGAATGATCCTAGAGGACATTATAAAATAAGCAAATCACAAAAAGAGAAACACTGTATGGTTTCACTTAGGTGAGACAGAAAGTAGAATGGTGGGGTAGGGGAGGTGAAAAATTATTTAACAGGTCCAGAGATTCAGTTTTACAAGATGAAAAGAGTTATAAAGATGGATGGTGGTGATGACTGCACAACATTAGGAATAAATTTAATAACACTGAATGCATAAAGGTGATTCATTTTGTTATGTATATTTTACAATAATAAAAATATTAGAAAGAAAAATATTTTAAACAAAAAACAAAGAGTTTCTCAGATGAACAAAAATTGAGGGAATTTGTTGACAGTAGCCTTCACTTCTAGATATGTTTAAAGAAATTTTTCAGAAAAAGGCAATTGATATAGGTCAGAAACTTAGGTCAACAGAAAGGAAGAGCATTAGAGAAGGAATAAGAGAAGGTAAGAAAAACTTTGTTTCCTGTGCTAAATTAATTTTACACATAAAAATTTCCTCAAAATAATAACAGGATAACAATGTACTTCATGATTATACCTTACATAATGAATGACAGTAACAATTCAATTAACACAAGGGTGAAATTAAGAATACTTCATTATTATAATGTACCTGTACTACCAGTTAATTGCTAGAGTAGCTTTAAAAGTGGACTGATTAACACATTGTGGGAATTCCTGAAGGAGACGAGAGAGTAAAGTGGTCAGAGAGGATATTTGAAAAAATGGCTGAAAACTTCCCAGATTTGATGAAAAACATTAATATAAACATCAAAGAAGCTCAATGAACTCCAGGTAAGATGAACTCAAAGAAACCCACACTGAGACACATAATCAAGAGATCCTCAGTAAGATGATCAGCAGATTTATCCTCAGAAATTTTGGAGGCTGGAAGACATTGGGCTAATACATTGAAAGTACTAAACAGAAAAATCTGTCCACCAAGAATCCTATATCTAGGAAAACTGTCCTTCAAAGTGAGGGAGAAATTAAGAAACTCCCAGATAAATAAAAGGTAAGGAAGTTTGTTACCAGTAAACTGCCCTTCAAGAAATGCTCTAGAGAGTACAGAAGGGTGAAATGAAAGGATACTAGACAGTAACTTGAAGCTCTATGAATAAAAATCTTCATAAGAAAATTAATTGGCAATTATAAAAGTTGTATTATTTTAACAGTGGTTTGCAACAAATTTTGTTTTCTGCAAAATTTAAGAAATAAACTCATTAAAAATGATCAGTCTGGAAGATAATATTATTATAACTTTCCTTTGTAATTCCATATTTTGTTTTCTATATAATTTAAGAAACTGATGCATTTTTAAAATTATTCATTTATGTTTTGGGGCACACAATGTACAAAACTGTAATTCTGTGACATTAATAACTGAAAAGAGTGGAGAAGAAGCTGTAAAGGAGCAGAGTTTTTGTATGTTATTGAAGTTAAGCTAGTGCAAATTTGAATTAGAGTGTTATAACTTTAGTATACTAAATGTAATCCCAATGGTAACCACAAACACCTATAGAATACATACAAAAGGAAATAAGAAAGGAATTTAAATATTTCAGTACAAAAAGCCAACTAAACACAAAAAAAGATAGTAACACAGGAAATGAGGTGCAGAAAAAGGTGTTAGTATACAGAAAACATCACAAAATGGTAGAAGTAAATCCTTTGTTACCAGTGATTACTTTATATGTAAACAGATTAAACTGTCTATTCAAAGGCAAAATTAGCAGAATTAGTAAAAACATATGATGCATCTATATGCTCTCTACAAGAGACTCACTTTATATTCAAAGAGACAGACAGAACCTTAAAAGAATGAAAAAAGACAGTCCATGCAAACAGTAACAAAATAAAACAGGGGTGGCAATACTAGTATCAGACAAAATAGATTTTAAATCTAAAAAAAAAAGGATTTTATATATTAATTAAAAGATCAATAGAAGAAAAAGATACAATAATTTAAAACATTTATGTACCTAATGACATGCCATCAAAATATATGAAGTAAAAACTGACAGAATTGAAGGGAGAAGAAATTCTACAATAATAGTTGAATACTTCAATACCCCATTCAAAATGAACAGAACACCCAGACTCAGGATACTAAGGAAAGAGAGGACTTAAATAACACGATAAGTCAACTAGATCTATACAGAAGATAACTAAGGAAATAGAGGACTGAAACAATACAACAAACCAACTATATGATATATAGAACATTCTACCGATAACAACAGCATACACATTTTTCTCAAGTTCACATAGCATATCTTCTAAGATGGACCACAAGTTAGGCCATAAATTATGTCTCAATAGACTTAAAAGGATAGAGATCCTACAAAGTGTCATCTCCAACCATAAAAAAATGACTTTAGAAATCAGTAAGAGAAGTAGAAGTGGAAAATTCACAAATCTGTGGAAGTAAAACAACACCATGTTAAGCAACCAATAGATCAAAGAAGAAATCAGAAGGAAATTAGAAAATACTTAGATATGAATGAAAATGAAATTACATCATGCCCAAACTTATGGGACACAGCAAAAGCAGTTCTAAGGGTGAAATTTATACCTATAAATTTAAATGCTTTCATTAAGAGACAAAAAAGATCTAAAATCAACATCCTAACTTTACAAATTAAAAAACTAGAGAAAAAACAAACAGCAAACCAAAACCAAAGCTAGCAGAAGAAAGGATATAATAAAGATTAAAGGGCCGGCCCGGTGGTGCACTGGAGAGTGCGCCGCTTGAGAGCGCGGCGGCGCTTCTGCCGAGGGTTCGGATCCCATGTGGAGACCGGTCCCCGCTCACTGGCTGAGCGCGATGCGGACGCAACACTGAGGGTTGCAATCCCCTTGCCGGTCCCTGGTATGGGCGTGACACTGAGGGTTGTGATCCCGTTACCAGTCAGTAAAAAGACAAAAAAAAAAAAAAAAAAAAAAAAAAAAAAAAGGAAAAAATAAATAAATAAATAAAGATTAGAGCAGAGATCAATGAAATAGATCCCTGAACACTGAAAGAACTAATACCAATCCTTCTCAAACTTTTCAAAAAAACTGGAGGAGGGAACACATTCTAACCCATTCTGTGAGGTAATCATTACCCTGATACCAAAGCCAGACAAGACACTACAAGAAAAGGAAACTAGAAGGCAATATTCCCATGAACATTGATGCAAAATCTTCAATAAAATACTAGCAAAATGAATTCAGCAGCCTATTCAAAGTATTATAGATCATGACCAAGTCAGATTTATTCCTGGAATAGAAGATTGGTTCCACATACAGAATGAAGGGGGGAAAACCACATGATTATCTCAATTGATGCAGAAGCATTCAGTATAATTCAACACCCTTTCATGATAAAAACACTTTAAAAAGTAGGATAGAAGGAAACTTCTTCAACATGATAAAAGCTGTGAAAGTATTCAGAATCAAAATGGAGTCATTTGTGTTCTAAAATCCCTAACAAACAGAGCTGTAAAAAGGCTATGAAGCATAGCGGGCAGGGTGGGGGAGGCGGAGCACAGGGGGAGGACAGTTTTCATGCACTTACACCTGACAACAAGAAGTATCACAAAAGACTCTGCAAAGCCACAACCTGGCACAGAAGCCATCACCACCTTAATAGAAATTCTGCAAAGATATTGCACAGCAACTGCCTGTCAAACCTCAATCTAATGTTTATTCCATTAGGTCTAACAGTAATTGCTTTATGTAACTGTTTGCTTCTGAGTTGCTGGCACATATATTTCCAATTGTTATATCCTCGTTGAATTGATCCCTTTATTGTTGTATAATTTATTTTTTTACTTTTCTTGACTGGAAGTCTATTTTATCTGATATAAGTATAGCTACTCTTGCTTTTTTGGTATTCATTTGCGTGAAATATCTTTTTCCATACCTTCATTTTCATTGTGTGTCTTTACAGGTTAAGCGAGCTTCTTGTAGGCAGAATAGTGCTGGTTCTTGTTTTAAAATCCATTTAGACATTCTGTGTCTTTTAAATGGGGCATTTAACCTGTTTACATTTAGACTTATTCTTGATATATAGGAACTTCTTGTTGCCATTTTGTTACTTTTTTATGATTACTCTGTAGATCCTTTTTTCCCTTTTTTATGACCTTACTGTCTTCCTTGGTGATTGAGCAGTTTTCTCTAGCAGTATATTTTGTTTTCTTACTATTTATTTTTAGTACATCTCATAAGTTTTTGTGTCACTTACAAAAAACATGTTATAGTTACAACAGATTATTTTAGACTAATAATTTTGTTATTTAAGAAAAAAAAAAAAAAACAGCCAAAGGAAATTCTGCTTTGGCATCATACCCCACCATACACTTTTTGACATTTTATTGTTTCATGTTACATCTTTTAATATTGCCTATCTCTTATATGATTGTTGTATATGTGGTTGTCTTGTTAGGTTGGTCCTTTAGTCTTCATACTAAGAATGTAAGTGGTTTATGCATCATCCTCATAGTATTGGCATATTCTGACATTGTCTGTGGACTCACTTTACTAATGAGTTATATACCTTCAAATGTTTTCTTGCTGCTCTTTACTCTTTTCTTCAGATTGAAGAACTCGCTTTAGCATTTCTTGTAAGGCAGGTCTAGTGTTGATGAATTCCCTTAGAATTTGTTTGCCTGGGAAAGACATCATTTGTCCTTCATATCTCAAGATACAGAATTCTTTTTCCTACAGCACTTTGAATTTGTCATTCCATTCTCTTCTGGCCTGCAGAGTTTCTACAGAGAAATCTGCTGAGAGACATATTGAAGCTCTGTTGAATATTATGTGTTTTTTTCCTCTTGCTGCATTCAATATATATATATATATATATTAATGATTTGATTATGATGAGGCTTGAGGTTCCTCCTTGCATTGAATTTAGTGACCTCTGAGCTTCCTGTATTTGGATGCTGTCATCTTTTTCCATACTTGGGAAATTTTCACCCATTATTTCCTTGAATATGCCTTCTACATATCTTCCTTCTTCCTCTCCTTTGAATATACCAATTATGCAGAGGTTATTTCTTTTTTTTTTTTTTTTTTTTTGTCTTTTGTCTGTTTTTTCCGTGTCCGGCAACGGATCGCAACCCTCAGTGTTGCCCCCGTACCGGACCAGGGACCGGCAACGGGATTGCAAACCTCGGTGTTGCTCCCACGCCTCGCTCAGCCAGTGAGCGGGAGCCGGTCTGTATGTGGGATCCGAACCCTCGGGCGGCAGCGCTGCCGCGCCTCCCAAGCGGCGCACTATCCAGTGCGCCACTGGGCCGGCCCATGCAGAGGTTATTTCATTTCCCATATTTACTGCATTTGTTTCATTTTTTCTTATCTTTTTCTTTTTGCTCCTATGATTGGATAATTTCACATGTTCTATCTTTGAACTCAATGATTCTTTCCTCTAAGTCTGCTGTTGGAGCTTTCTATTCAGCTTTCAGTTCAATAATGTATTCTTTATTTCTAGAATTTCTATTTTTTAAAATTGTTTCTATTCCTTTCTCAAGTTGCTCATTCTCCTCCTGAACTGTTTGAGATATCGTTTAGTTTTCTATCTGTATTTTCTTGTGACTTCCTGAACATCCTTAAGGGGGCTATTCTGAGTTCTCTGTCAGATATTTCATAAATCCACTGTTCCTCTGGGTTCACTGCTGGTGTTTGGTTGGTTTTCTTTGGTGGTGTCAAATTTCTCTGTTCTTTCTCATTCTTTGTGTCTTTACATTGATGCCTGGGCATTTGAGGAGACTGCTACCTCTTCCAGGTTTTATAGGTCTTCTTTGGTGGTATTAGACCTTTACTGGTCAATATCAGGGCTTTTGCTCTGGTGTTTTTTTTCTTTCACTTCCACGGTAGATTAGCTACCATCACCAGTTAAACTAATTTATGGTCCTTTAGTTAATTCCAAAATTGGGGCAACTTCTCACGGGGACCAGCATTTGAGCCCTGTGGCTGAGCTAAGTTGCTGCTTTGCTTTGGCCTAGAACGCTGATCAGTCTCCAATGAGTGGGCCTGTGTTGATTAGATGCAGAGCCAGCTGCCCATGTTGAACCCCAATGTTCCTCCAATGGACCAGCTTATCCATTCGCCCACCCCCAAAAGGTTTTCCATGGGGCAGGCAATGTGCAGTTATCTTAAAAAGATTCACCAGCCTCTGGGTTGCTCCTTTCTTCAGTCAGCTGTGGCCCCTTGCTCCTACTTGTGTCCATGAGAACCCTGTCGGTGGTCTCACTGGCCTGGGGAATGGGATGGTGCACTCCAAGACACTATTCTCCCCTGAAGATTATAAGCAACTTCATACAAAAGAATTCAGATACAGTTTTTGCTAGATCCTGCTCTTTGTGCTGTAGCATCTTTCTGCCCCTCACCAGGCCACCCCTGAAGCAGCCAGGGCTCAAAATGATCAGACTGCTCCCTCCTCTGTCTGATTGCAGCTTCTCCCAGCTTCATAAATTTCACGGGTCTCTCTCTTCCTCTTCTGCTGAGCTCTAGCAGTCCCAGGTTGGCAGTCTTTGCTCTTACATAGTTGTAAATTGATTGATTGTCGGGGAGAGCAACACTGGGGACCACCTATTCTGCCATCTTGATGATGTTGCCTAATCCTCTTTAGTAGATATTTTATGAAAATAAAGGTCTCTTCTATTCCTAGTATGCTAGAAATTTTAATATTCTCAAATTCATTTTCTATATCTAATAATATAGTCATATGGATTTCTCTTCCTTAGTGTTAATGTGATGTTATATTGATTTTTTTTTTTTTTTTGTCTTTTTGTCTTTTTTCATGACCGGCAACGGATCGCAACCCTCAGTGTCGCGCCCGTACCGGACCGGGACCGGCAACGGGATCGCAACCCTCGGTGTTGCCCCCGCTCCTCGCTCAGCCAGTGAGCGGCTGGTCTGTATGTGGGGTCTGAACCCTCGGCGGGAGCGCCGCCGCACTTCCCAAGCGGCGCACTTATCCAGTGCGCCACCGGGCCGGCCCTTATATTGAATTTTTTATTTTTAACTCAAATTTGCATTTCTGGAATAAATGTAACTTCATGATCCATAACACATGCACACACACAGTTTGCTTGTCTTGGCTCAAAAATTATATGGAATACTTAAAAGCAAATATAAGTATAGACAGAAAGTGTTTAAGAAGAGTGTAGGGGTGGAAAAATGTGCTTCCCTCCACACTTCTAGGTTTTTTGGCTGTTCTACAAATTAAGTTGACATAAGGCAAACTAACAGGAGTAAAACCATTTTAATTACATATGGATGCACTGGAGCCCTACAAAAATATGAGACTCAAAGAAGGACCAGGTGATTAACAGAAAAGAATATGGGTTTGCGGCTTCTGGGGATGGAAAAAACTTGGGGGAGGGTGAAGGGAGGAAATGTCCCTTCTTATGCAGAATAAAGTTTCTCAGGAGATAAAAGTTATCTTGGAGCAGCTCTCTTCCTGGTACCCATATCTTTCCTAATGAAGATTTCCTTTAAAGATGTAAATTCCCTTTACAAGAAGGTAGTTTTTCAGAGCTATGCCTGTGTCTGCAGTTTCTCAAAATAATCATCCCAAAATAACCAATATGCCTAAAAGGTATATTTTGGGTGGCATGTTCTGGTCCCCTACAGTCCTATTTTGGGGTGGTACATTTTGATCCCCTACTTGATGTTCACACCTTTTGTAAAATCTTCAATAAAAGATGAGATGGACTGACCAAAGGAACAGAAGAGAAAGTTGAAAATGAACACAAATATACATGATTTCTGAAAAGTAAAAAAAACAAGAAACAAAAAAGCTTTCACTAGCACAAAAAAGTGGGTTTTTAATAAATGTCATAGGGATAACTAAAAAGCAGTGAGGAAAAAGAAAGTTAGACCTATATCTCACACCATGGAATAAAATAAAATTCAAATAAATTGAAGACATAAATGTTAAATATAAAATGAATCAAGTTCTGGAAGACTATATGGGAGGATTCTTTTACAATGTAAGAGTGGAAAATGCCTAGTATGACTCAAAATCCAGGAGTCATAGAAGAAAAGGCTGCTAAAATTGACAATATAAAACTCAAGTTTCTTTATGGCAAAAAAAGATATACATATAATCTCCTAAATATATAGACTTCATATGACTGCAAAGACACAATTATCATTCTGAGGAACCATGGTAATTACAAATTCATTATCAGCTATTCCATACATTGGGATAAGCCTAGGAGAATGAATCTGAGGGGGATTTTCAGTTGACAAAGCTACTTGCACATGCTTCTTCACCTTTCACTATTTCAGCTTTAGTTATTCACCCTTTATTTTTACAGGAAACAGGACCCAACAACCCATCAGGAATTTCATCTGACTCAGATAAAATCCCATTTCTCCCACATTACACAATTAAAGACATCCTGGGCTTTCTCTTCCTAGTACTACTCCTTTCTTCTCACCCTAGTTCTATTTCTCCCTGAATTTGTAGGAGATCGAGACAATTATATCTCAGCAAACCCCCTAAATAAGCCACCCCTTATCAAGCCAGAATATTTCCTATTTGCATCTGCAGTCCTCCAATCTATTCTTAATAAAATGGGAGGTGTCTTTGCCCTTGTTCTATCTATCCTAATCCTAGCAATTATCCCAATACTTCAACTGTCCATACAATGAAGCATGATATTCCAACTATTAAGTCAATGTCTGTCTTGAATTTTAGTTTCTGACCTCCTCACACTCACATTCATTGGAGGTCAACCACTAGAATACCCCTTTATTATTATTAGACTGAATTAGTCAGTTTCTGTCACTTATAACAAAATACATGGAACGGGGTATTTTATAAAGAAAACCAAATTTACTGCTTTACAGTTTTGGAGGCTAGGAAGACCAAAGTCCAGGGAACATATCCAGTGAGGGCTTGTGGTGGTGACACTGACCCAAGCGTCTCACATGGCAGAAAATGGTGGAGCAGACAGAATGTCTCATGTGCTCCTCTTTTAAAGCCCATGACTACCATTATTAATCCATTCACTATGGCATGGTCCTACAATCTAATCACCTCTTCAAGGCTCCACCTTTCAATTACCATAATAGGATTTCCCACCCCACCCTCAACAGTCACAGTGGGAGTCAAGTTTCTAACACATAAAACTTGGGAGACCCAATTCAAGTTTCAATGAGTTTGTGGGGGACACTCAACCCACCACATGGACAAATACCATCAATCCTTTACTTCATCATTATTCTCATCCTTGTACCTCTTACAAGTCTAACTGAGAATAAACTCCTCAAATGAAAAGTCCTTGTAGTACAGAATATTACCTTGGTCTTGTAAAGCAACAACAAAGGAGAAGAATGTCTCCCCAGGGCAATCAAGGAGGAAGCATTCCACCCCACCATCAGCACCCAAACGTGGAATTCTACTTAAACTATTCCCTGATTCTTCTACTTGAGAGCAAAATAAATTGCCTCAAGTACTATGTCAGTATTGAAAGAACAAATATAAGTTTATAAGCACCCTCTGTATGTCATCCATTAAGTGGCTTTCCCCATTAAAAATGTACTAGTACTATATATGCTAGATCACACATGGTACATATAAGTCCTATCATGCACAAAACTATTTACCCCATGCATACATTCTATATACAGTACTTAAAACATTAAACTAGTAATCATAATAGAAGTGTTCAGTTCATGAATATTCTTATCCCACCTAAATTCTAAGTGTATATAGGACATATCATTATTAATCATACATAGCACATTAAGTCAAATCGATTCTAGACAACATGTGTATCATTTCCAATCATGGTATATTTATCACCTAATTTTGAGAAATCAGCAACTTACTTGGGAATTGGCTCTCTCCTCACTCCAGGCCCATAAAACTTGGGATTTTCTAGCCCGAGACTATACTTAGGCTACATATATAAATATATATGATATATATATATGACATATATATAAAACATATATCATATATATATAGTATATATGTGTATATTATATGTGTGTGTATGTATATATGTACACACACACATATAACCATGGCCAGAATATAAATAAGTTGTGGGAAAACTTGTGATTTGTGTCACAAACAAATACTAATGTTCCTAAAATATAAGTAAAAGATCAGCAAAACAAAAAATAAAATCAGGATAAAGAATAGTTAAAAAAAAAAAGAAGTAAAAATGCAGCACAAAATAAAACAATATTCTACCTCATTCATAATAAATGTTTATAAAACTCAACTGAGATATAAAACTAAAGTTTTTTATTGTACTGTCAAAAATCCAAAGTTTGACAGTACAATATCTGCAAGGCTATGGGGAAACAGGCACTTTCATGCTGCTGGCTCTGCCTTCAAAATATATCCAGAATCTGACTACAAGATACCACCATTGCTAGCACCCTTAATAACACTAATCCTTCCTGGGATTACTCAAATAGCTTCCTAACTTGTTCTTGCTTCCACCAGTGCCCCGCTAGAATCTATTCTCAAACAGGAGCCAGTTATTCTTTTGAAATGTAAATCACATCATGTCCCTTCCTAGCTCAAAACTCCTTACCACTAAATAAATGAAGAGCTATATTGTGGTTAGGGGACTGGAAGACTCAATATGGTCAAAATACCAGTTCTTCCCAAACTGATCTATAATAGATCCAATGCAATCACAAGCAAAACCCTATGAAGCTTTTATGCAGTAGACAAAATGATTCTATATGAGGAAGCAAAGGACTTAGAATCTAAAATAATTCTGATAAAAGAACAAAGTTGAAGAACTCACACTCCTGGTTTCAAGAGGCAACATAAATGAATAGTAATGAAGACACTGTTGTAACAGCAAATGATAAACACAGATGAACTGAGAATAGAGTTCACAAATAAACCAATGTGGTCAGTGGACTCATAACAGAGGTGTCGAGGCAATTCAATAAGAAAAAACGTACATTCTTCTCAATGAAAAGTATATAAACATTAAACATATGTTCAGCAATTGTTTTGAAATTTTAACTTAGAAATGACTCAAACATTTTATATCTGTTACTTAATTTAACATAAATGACTTTAATATTTCAAGTTACTGAAAAATATTTTTAAAACTATGACAAGTTCTTCTATAAACCTTTGTCCCATTTGCATTCACCTAATTACTCATTCTTAATTATGCTTGAATTGCTCATGGAAAACAAAGCTAGCTATACAGTTTTTTTTTTTTTTTTTTTTTGCTGTTGTTGACATGAGGCAAGAATAAAAAATATCACAAAAGGAAAGAAACTAAAAAATTAAACATGATTCTTCCTTCACTTTCTCATTTTTGTTTTCATGGCACACATCTGTCAACCAATGAAGTAATTCATTTTACTGTGCATTCTGTTATTAGGTTGGGATTATGGCTTATCACCTTATACACCTAGGACATAACAAGCTTGTTTGACTAATAAATGCAGATTTTAAAAAATGTATCCTTGAATTATAATTAATGCTGACAATTCTGAAGAGACTCCTGTTTTCATTTTACCAACAAGTTTCAAACTAGCTTTACTTACCAAAGAGTATCTCAGGTCACATGAACTAAAAGGCATTTGGGTTAGTTTCTATTGCTTCTAAGAGAATAATTGATTTAAGTACTTATTTACTTTTCTTGTCTTTTTTTCTTTCTTTTTGAAATTGGTTATGAATATTCGTGAGATGCAAAGGTGACCATCACCACTTGTGCCTGAGATGTGATGGCCAGATTCATACTGGCAGCATGCCCGTTACTACAAATTGTGCTTATACCCCATTTCCCCCACCCAATTATTCCTGACCTCTCTTCCCATCCCCCACTCCACTTTGTATCCCTAGGTAGGCTCTCTCCCTCTGCAAGTCCAACACAACAGTGTGGTCTTTCTCTCCTTCTTTCTCTCTTGGCTCCCACTTATGAGTGAGTACATGAGGTGTTTATCCCTCTGTGCTTTGCTTATTTCACTCAACATAAGTTTCTCCAAGCTCATCCATCCATGTTGTTGCAAACGGGAGAATTTCATTCTTTTTTATGGCAGAGTAGTACTCCATGGTGTATACACATGACAGTTTCCTCATCCAATCATCCATCAATGGACATTTACATTGGTTCCCTATCTTGGGTATTGTAAACAGAGCTGTAATGAACATGGGAGTGCAGGTATCCCTTCAACACAATGCTTTCCATTCCTTTGGGTATATACCCAGAAGTGGGATTGCTGGATCATATGGAAGATCAATCTGTAGTTGTTTGAGAAACTTCCATACTGTTTTCCATAGTGGTTGTACTAATTTACAGTCTCACTGAGAGTGTGGAAGAGTTCACTTCTCTCCATACTCTTACCAGCATTTGTTATTGTCCATCTTTTTTATTACAGCCAGTCTAACTGGGGTGAAATATCTCAATGTGGTTTTAATTTTAATTTGAATTTGATGACTAGTGATGTTGAGCATTTTTTCATGTACCTGTTGGCCATGTGTATATCTTCCTTTGAAAAATGTCTATTCAGCTTCTTTGCCCATTTTTTAATTGGGTTATGTGCTTTTTTACTATGTAATTGCTTGGGTTCCTTGTATATTATGGATATTAATCCCTTGTCAGATGCACAGTTAGCAAATATTTTCTCCCACTCTGTAGGGTGTTGTTTCACTCTGCTGATTGCTTCCTTTGCTGTGCAGAAGCTTTTTAGTTTGATATAGTCATATTTGTTTATTTTTTCTTGTGTTGCCTGTGCTTTCAAGCTCATGGTTCATAAAGTCTGTGCCCAGACCTAGTTCCTAGAGTGTTTCACCTGTATTTTCCCTTAGTAATTTTACAGTCTCAGGTCTTATACTTAAGTCTTTAATCCATTTTGAGTTGACTTTAGTATATGGTAAGAGATGCATGTCTAATTTCATTCTTCTGCTTATGGATATCCAATTTTCCCATCAGCATTTATTGAATAGGCAGTCTTTTCCCAAATGTGTATTTTTGTTGCCTTTGTCAAATATCAGATGGCGGTAAGCCTGTGGGTTGATTTCCGGGTTCTCTACTCTGCTCCACTGGTCCAAGTATCTATTTTTATGCCAGTACCATGCTATTTTGGTTACTATAGCTTTGTAGTATAATTTGAAGTCAGGTAGTGTTATGCCTCTGGCTTTATTTTTTTTGTTCAGGATTGCTTTGACTATTCAGGGTCTTTGGTTGTTCCATATGAATGTTAAGATTTTTTTTTCCATTTCTGTGAAGAATGTCATTGGTATTTTGATGGAGACTGCACTGAATCTGTAGATCAGTTTGGGTAGTATAGACATTTTCATGATGTTAATTCTTCCAATCCAAGAGCATGGAATGTCTTTTCATTAAGCTAATTGCATAGAGCTCTTTATAAATTTGCGATGATGGCAACATCATCCAGGATAGAAAAATATCACATACACATAATGTATACATACAGAAGCAGGTCTTATAGCTTTCATTATAGTTTTTCATTTCCCAGTTTCCATATAGTTTCTCTACCCCTTTTACACTATCAGTATTTCAATGACCTGTTTCATTGCCCTAAGTAATAATGTTTAGCCAGGACACCCTAAATTTGTACCTCCAAAGAGATGACTCCTAGGTAAAAAATAACTCCACCTCAAAGGTGTTGTTTTGTGTTGCTTTGCCCCCCACAGATTCATCACCCCACTTCCCCTGGGTGATAGACACAAAGGATTACTCACAGCCCATCTCTTCTGAGCAGTGAGAGACCCTGAAGCAGTTAACTTCCCTTGAACCCTCCAGCGAGAGGCAACCCTTCCTCAGGAAATTAACACCAAATTGGGGTTCTCTTCCTGCATTTATTTTCCAGACCAGGAAGTTACAGGAAGAGAACATAGGTGGAGTTATAGTTTAACAATATAGGCTGGTAACTTTCAGTGAAACAAGTCAGATGACATTCCACTAAAGCTATCAACAAAAGCTTGATCTTAGCAAAGATTCCTTCTTATACCAATTTCTCAGTGTCTTTATATAACAATCAGTAACTAGTCTGTCCTTGAGCCAGCAACCTTGCTGTGCCACAAATCTTTATCTTATACCAGAGACTTAGAGCCTGAGGAAAATTTCCAGTCCTCTGCAAGGTCAATATTTGAAACTGCAAGACTTTGGAAAACCAGGCCCTGTGAAGTACATATGCTTTATAGTATATTACACACAAAGCAGTGGAAAAGAATGCAAGTTTTCTATAAGAAAGAGCCTATGGCACATTACCTGCTATCAGAGATCAACTTTGTAGAGGCTGTGGACTAAATTTCAGATCTGAATGTCTCCAGACCTCATCTGTGTGGACAAAACATCCATTTTTGCTAAAACTGGCTTTGATACGTTTTCCTTGAATTTGGTCTTGAGGTTTCTCTATGGATAGTGACTATGAACTCTATGCCTACCCTGACATGGCTATCAAGATAACCGCTCTGTAGAAGAGCCCTGAGTGGAAGGAGAGTTGGTTCATTTGTGCTAGTCCAGTAAGAGGCAGGAGATGATTCAAACTGGATGCTGAGGCAACAAAAGACTAAGAATTCTTGACAGGATTTTACAAGGAAGTACACAGATGAGCACAGGAGAAAACTGAGAAGCCTATTCAAAATAACTGAAATACCAGAAAGGTGTGTTTTGGAGACTGACTTATTTCATAGGGAGTCTTTAACATAGCTTATTTCTTCACTAGAATACCAACTCTAGGCAGAGACCATTGGCTACAAGGACAAATGAAGCATTTTCTTTTTTTTTTTAATTTATTTTATTTATTGAATCAAAACCGATTATACATATTTTGGGGGGTTGAACACTGAGATATGTGGATTACATCAATATTACTAGCATATATATTGTTACAAATTGTAATTATTCTTTATGCCCCTGGTCCAACCACTCTCCTTCCCCCATTCCCTCCTCCTCTCCCCTCTAATTGCCCTAGATCTCTTCTCTCCTTCTGAAAGAATAATGGTTACTCTGTTAACTTGTTGCCTAGATGATCTGTCCAATGCTGAGAGATGTGATCAGGTGCCCCAATATTATCATAGAGCACATGCTTCTTCTGTCACTCTGAAATGAGCTTTGTGGAAAGAGACATCCTCTTCTTTTCTTTGTCTCTGCTGATGACCCTTCTCGTGTGAATGCACTCCAGTGGTTAGTGGACCATCTGGCATGGTGGCTGTGGCGTCTAGCCACTTTTGCAGCAGCCATGGTTATTGTGGTGGCTATGGTGGGCCACCCACGTGGAGGAACTGTTTTTGGCATGCTCCTTGGCACTGATGGTATGCCTAGTTGTGGTGTGTGTTTGGTCCCCTTCTCCATGCCTCTTGTCCCTGGGCAGGCCCCAAGGTGCTGGCGCCATGTGCCTGCTTTTGGGAGAGGAGTCCAGTCCCCTTCTCCATGTCCTGGGTTCCTGGGCAGGCCCCAAGGTACTGGCACAGTGTGCCTGGTTGTGGGAGGAAGGTCTGGCCCCTTTCTCCATACCTCTGGTACCCAGGTGAGCCCCGAGGTGCTGGTGTTTTGTGCCTGGTGTAGGAGGAGGGTCCAGTCCCCTTCTGCATGCCTCTGGGCTGGGTGGGCCCTGAGGTGCTGGCACCATGTCCCTGGTTGTGGGACAGAGGTCCACTACCCTTCTCCTTGCCTTGGGTCCCTGGGTGGGCCCTGAGGTACTGGCGTGGTGTGCCTGATTGTGGGGGAGAGGTCCAGTTTCCTTCTCCATGCCCTGGGTCCCTGGGTGGGCTCTGAGGTGCTGGCATGGTGTGCCTGGTTGTGAGAGGGTGGTCCAGTCCCCTTCTCCATGCCCTGGGTCCCTGGGTGGGCTCTGAGGTGCTGGCATGGTGTGCCTGGTTGTGAGAGGGTGGTCCAGTCCCCTTCTCCATGCCCTGGGACAGTGGGCAGGCCCTGAGGAGCTGGCTTGGTGTGTCTGGTTGTGGGAGAGAGGTCCAGTCTCCCCCTTCACCATGCCCCGGGTCCCCGGGTGGGTTCCAAGATGATGGCATGTTGTTCCTGGTTATGGGAGGGAGGTCCAGTCCCCTTCTCCATGCCCTGGGTCCCTGGGTGGGCTCCGAGGTGCTGGCATGTTCTTCCTGGTTGTGGGAGGGTGGCCCAGTGTGGGCGGGGCCCAACGTGCTGGCGCAGTGTGCCTGGTTATGGGAGAGAGGTCTAATCCGGTTCTCCATGCCTCAGGCCCCCGGGTGGGCCCTGAAGCTCTGGCTCAGTGTGCCTGGTTGTGGGAGAGAGATCCAGTCCCCTTCTCCATGCCCTGGGTCCCTGGGTGGGCTCTGAGGTGCTGACATGTTGTACCTGGTTGTGGGAGGGTGGTCTGCTCCCTGACTCCATACCCCGGGTCCCTGGGTGGGCCCCAAGGTGCTAGTATGGTATGCCTGGTTGTGGGAGAGAGGTCCAGTCCCCTTCTCCATACCTCAGGTCCCCGGGTGGGCCCTGAAGCTCTGGCTCAGTGTGCCTGGTTGTAGGAGAGAGGTCCATTCCCCTTCTCCTTGCCTCGGGTCCTGGGCAGGCCCCAAGGTGCTGGTGTGGTGTTCCTGGTTGTGGAAGGTTGGTCTGGTCCCCTTCTCCATGCCCCAGAACCATGAGCGGGTTCCAAGGTGCTGGCTTCACGTGCCTGGTTGTGGGAGACAGGTCCAGTCCCCTTCTCCTTGCCTCGGGTCCTGGGTGGGCCCCAAGGTGCTGGCATGGTGTGCCTGGTTGTAGAAGGGGTGTCCAGTCCCCTTCTCCATGCTTTAGGTCCCCAGGCTGGCCCCAAGGTACTGCTGCAGTTTGCCTAGAAGTGGGGGCCCAGTCCCAAGATCCAAGCCTCCAGTTCCCAGGCAGGCCTCAAGAGGCTGGTGGTGTGCCTGGGCCAGAATTAATTTTTTGTCCTTTGCTTCTAACATGGGGGAACTTTCTGTGGGAACCAGTATTTAAGCTGTGTGGTTGTTTAAATTGCTACTTTGCTGCTGTTTCTCTATGGAAGGCTTTTTGTGCAGCTCAGGGTGTAATGGTTGACCTTATAGGTACTTCCGGCTCTCCAGAGACCCAGTGGATCTGTGTTCTGTAGAATCTCTGGTCTGGGCCTGAGTTTTTTCATCAAACTGAACCCCATGCAGTTCGGCATTCCTGACCAGTCTCCTTTGAGTAGTCCTGTGCTGACTGGGGAACAGATCAGCTGTCCTTACTATGTCCCAGTATTCCCCTGGTGGGCACGTCTCCCCCATTGCCCGTGCTGCAAACACTTCCCATGGGATGGGCCATGTGCCAGTCCCTTGTGACGACTTACCGGCCCCTGAGTGGCTCCTTTTTTTCAGTTGTTCTGGCTCCTCGCTCCTGCATGGGTCCATGGGAACCCTATTAGTGGTCTTGCTGTCCTGGGGGCTGCCAAGGCCCTCTTCTCTCCTGCCCCCTCCAAGTAACTCCATCTGAAGGGCACGGCTGCAGCTTCTGCTGGCTCCTGCTCCACGCACTCAGCAGCTCGAGCCTTAAAGCATCCGCAGCCAGAAATGCTCAGAGCAGCTTTTTCCTTCTCTCATAGTGGTTTCTCCCATTTTCATGAACTCCGTAGGTCTCTCCTCCTCTTCCACTGAGCTCTAGCAGCTCTGGTTTGTCTGATGTTACAACTTTTTTCCTTTTTGTCTTTTTTCGTGACCGGTAATGGGATCGCAACCCTCGGTGTCGCGCCAGCACTGCACTCAACCAGTGAGCGGACCGGTCTCTATATGGGATCCAAACCCTCAGCGGGAGCGCCGCCACGCTCCCAAGCACCACACTCTACCAAGTGTGCCACCGGGCTGGCCCAGATGTTACATTTTTATCGTTGTAAATTTGGTTGATTTGTGGTAGAGAGTGATGCTGTAGACCGTCTATTCTGCCATCTTCATTAGATCTCCAAATGAAGTATTTTCTATGTCTGAACTCAGCATGGATCATTCTGGAAAAACCTGCTTGACCTGAGGGCCTAATTTTTATAAATACTTCATCTAGCTTTCTCTTTTTCACCTTTGGATGGGACAGTAACAAAGCAAATACATTGTCAGAGTCCTTTTTTTTTTTTAAACCAATTAGTCACTTAAGCTTTTCATCTGCCTTTTGTAAAGACTTTTTTTAAAAAGGCAATAAGAATGGGGTTTTTTTTTTTCCTTTTTTTGTCTTTTTTACTGACCGGCAACGGGATCGCAACCCTCGGTGTTGCGCCCGCACCGCGCTCAGCCAGTGAGTGGGAACCGGTCTCCACATGGGATCCAAACCCTCGGCGGGAGCGCCGCCGCACTCCCAAGCGGCGCGCTCTCCAGTGCGCCACCGGGTCGGCCCAAGAATGTTTTGTTTAAATCTTTTTAGAAGCTTCTGCACTCCAACCCCTCGGCGGGAGCGCCGCCGCACTCCCAAGCGGCGCGCTCTCCAGTGCGCCACCGGGTCGGCCCAAGAATGTTTTGTTTAAATCTTTTTAGAAGCTTCTGCACATCAATAGGCATCCCTGCATACATCTAATTCAGGAGCCCTCATTTTTAAATCTGCTTCGTCAAGTGCAGTGGTCTTCATACAGAATGTTCCACATTATGGCCATCATTCTAAATTATGTTTTGTAAGATTTTACCAGTTTTGTAAATATTTGTATCTGTACATGAAAAGTGCAGATACCCAGATGTTTAGAGATTAATGATCTTATTTTTAAGTTGAATCTTGGGACTCTCAGAGCTGAGATAAAATCCTAAGACAGAAACGTCACAGGGTTGGGTCATGTAATGCTTTCATAGTGTACCTCATGGCACAGATATTTTCTTAAGGCTCTAGGGCAACCTAAGGTCACCCAGCCCATTCCATGACCAGCTTATCTTTTCATGGAAGTCTTATCTTTTGATGGTGAGCACTCTAATAGCTCTTAAGTGTCCAACCAGTGCCCACTTTGGTTCTGAGATCCCAGTGACCAACTTGGCCAATAATTCTATCCTACATAAGTGTGCAAGAAAAAGAAACAAAGAGGATCAAACACAAAATCCCTGCCAGTTCCCAAAAGCCATAGTTCACAACCCCTGCAGTAATAACCACTTACTGCAACCACAGTTACCTTTAAATCTGCAGCTATTGCCAGTGACTTGTTCACCACCACACACTCCAAAAGGTCATATGCTCACTCACAGTATAAATTAACTCTTAGTCCCACCACAAGGTCATGAGTTTTATCAAAGCACAAAGTAACACGGGCTTTGAAGGCAAAAAAGATCAAGGTTTCAACACAGAAAGAGCAGAGTCCAAGAGGAACTAACAAACCTTGAGACTCCAGGAGGAAGACTGGGAACCTCAGATGGAGTCAGCAGCACCCCTCCTGCATTCCTCAAGCGGTCTTGAGAGTTGTCAGCAACATCACTCGGGTCCCACCATCATTGCCAGAACTCTCAAAGACAAAATTACAATGAACTTAGTTACAGATCTAATTGGCTATTGCTTATGATCTGAGAGAGTCAGGGCAGTCTCTTTTCTAAAAGATAGAATGAAAGCTCCCACTACACAATAGCAGAACAGTGGGTTTTGTAAGATGGGAAGAAGAAAACAGAAAAAAATAGGGGGAAAAAAGCTGACTGGTAACATCAGGTTACTTCAGGTTACTTTTTGTAAGAGCTACAGCAGAGGGATATCCTCAGTATGCTGACTCAGGAAGACTATAATAGCGTGTTTTCTGGGGAAAAAAAAATGATCTATCTGCTTCCTTAAAGTTTCAGTTTGATTATGTGGCATTTAGCATAAGGAACTCCATTTTGGTTGGTCTGGTCTGTTGGGGCCTAGTACAGGAGCTCAGTCCAAACCAATAGCCTCCTGTAATTTTTGTTTAACAGAACCACACCTTGAATCTTAAAAATTGAACTCAAACTGGTCATAGACCTAAATGTAATAACTAAACCTACATAAACTTGTAAAGGAAAACATAGACAATTCTCTGTGACCTTGGATAAGGAAACAATATCTTAGATGAGACCAAAAAGAAACAAAAGAAAGAAATAAAAAACTATAAAAAGAAATGTTGATATATAGATAGATTTTATCTGCTATTTAGAACATTTCATTAAGAATATAAAAAAGACAAGCCACAGGCCAGGAGAAAATATCTGTAAAATATATTTCTAATAAAGCACTTTTATTCAGAATCTCTAAACAAATTCTTAAAACTCAGGAATAACAAATTCAATGGAAAAAAAATGAAAGAACATTTGAAAAATTTCACCACAGAGGAGGTCCAGATGGCAAGAAAGCAAATGAAACAAAGTTCAACACCATCAGACATCAAATTAAATAAAAAACAAAATAAAATATCAGTATGCACTTGGTATAGTAGCTCAAATTAAAAAACAAAACAAAAACCTGACACTACCAAACGCTGACAAGGATTCATAATGTTAGCCAATTATGTTATGACCAATGTCAGTCTAAAATGGCGGCAGGTGGACAGGAAGAACACCCAAATAAGCTACGGAAAGTTTCACATTTTCCAAGAAGCACAAAAAGCCCCCTTCCCCCTTCTCCCTCACTGCCACATCACCTTCCCATGCGCGATTTTCCCCACCTATAGGAAAGTCCCAGCTTAGCTTAAACTCTCACTTGGTCCTCTCGTCCGATGACAATGAGACAGCTCAACCTATTAGGATATATAAGGCACTCCCTAGTTCTGCATGCGGCTCCTCCCGCTTTGAGAGGGCAGCCCACCTGCTCGCCCCTGAAACCCTCCAATATACATTCTGGCTGAGTATCTGTCTCTTGGTGTAATTCTTTGTGACTCTGGGTCATCCCTTTCACGTAACAACTGGAAATCTCATACACTGTTGGTAAAATATAGAACAGAACAGCCACTTGGAAACACAGTATCTTATAATGGTAAACGTGCACATGTTACCAGACCCAGTAATTCCACTCACTCTTAAGCACTTTCCCAAAAGAAACGCAGACATATGTCCATGCAAAATGCCTGAAAAATAAATACTTATTTTCTCAGAAAGCCAAAGGCTGAAAACAACCCAAAGGCCCTTCACTGGAAAATGGACTAACAAATTGTGCTATATCTGTTAGGCAATCATGTTCTACCCGAGGACAGTCTAAGATGGCAGCAGAACGCCCAAAATGACTGCAGAAAAGTTTCAAGGCCCCTAGAATAGCACATTTTCCGAGAACAAAGACCCCCGCCCCCTTATTCTTCACTGCCACATCCCCTTCCCGCCTGCGTGAATTTCTCCACCTATAGAAAAATCCCAACTCAGCTTAAACCTCGCTCACTGCCCTCCCCACCCTCCCTAGCCAATAAGAACAGTCCAGCTCAGCTTAATGGGATATAAAGGGCCCACTCCAACTCTCCCTGCTGCTGCTCCCATTTTCGAGAGAGCAGCCAACCTGTGCATCTTGCCTGCTTAATACATCGGGGTTGAGCCTTTGTCTCCTGGTGTGTTTCTCATTCTGCATTCGGGCTGGGTTTTTCCTTTCAATATCCACTCACTGGGAAAAAAAGGAACAAATCACTGATATGTAATAACATGCATGAATCTCAAAGGCATTATGCTAAGTGAAAAGTGAAAGGTATGATGGCCTTCAATGCTCCGCATGATCTGTCCTCCTTCCCCTCTTTCAAGTATTCTCCAGCCACACTGGCCCACCTACTGGTCCTGCTGCTCACGGGATGCCTGGGCAACCACCCAGCCTCAGGTACTCGTGCTGGCAGTTTCTTCAGCATGAAGTATTCTCTAGAAACCTGCAAAGCTTCTTCCCTCATATTCTTTTTTTTTTTTTTTTAAATTTTTTAAAAAGATGACCGGTAAGGGGATCTTAACCCTTGACTTGGTGTTGTCAGCACCACGCTCACCCAGCGAGCGAACCGGCCATCCCTATATGGGATCCGAACCCGTGGCCTTGGTGCCATCAGCACCGCACTCTACCAAGTGAGCCACGGGCCGGCCCCCTTCCCTCATATTCTTCAAATGTTTTTTGCAAGTGTCTGCTCAGGAAAGCCTCTCTTACCACCTTATTTAAAATTAAAATTGGCCCTTCCCAACATAGGCCTTGCTCTATAAATTGTACATAAATTATCAAATAACACAGTTTTAAAAAACTGTTTATCTCCCCTCACCTGAATCTAAGCTAAAAGAAAGCAGAGATTTTGGTCTACTATGTCCACCCAGTAACTACAACAGTGCATATAGCTTAGTAGGTGCTAAATACATGAATAGTGAATAAACAGATACTTTGCACATGTAAAAACAAATGTTACAACCACCATGAAAGACAAATGTGCAATATTTAACAAAATGAAAACTGCTATAACCTCTGACCATTGTATTTTAGCCTATAGTCTCACCCACACAAAAGCATGCCAGCTATTGGTTAAGAATGGGGAGAAAATTAGAACACAAACATATTTGATTGTCTCTTTAAAAATATACAATGTAAGGTTATGATAAACTTACAAGGAAAAATGATAGAGGACATTGGGTAGACAGGAACAGGGATGCTAGCTGGAGCAGAACTTTCCAATGCACACCTTTCACCCATATGATTACATTACTTGTCCAAAATTTAAAAAATGAAGATTGACACCAGGGGGGTACAGAAGTAGAAGCACCAAAACACTAAGTATATGTTCCCTTAACTAGCAGCACTTAGTTTATGTATGATGAGCACAAAATGCCAAGCCCACCCTCAGACACAAAAATTCTAGGTTTCACTTTTGGGCCAAGTAGAACATACTTTTGCACATTTATGACTAAAATAAGATCTTAGCAAATTATAATAAAAGGGACTCTATTTACGCTGATAATAGATATCCAGCAACAGCCAACAGTATACATCAGAATTAACAATAAAACAGTGTATATTGTCCCTAAGGCTTAACTTGATCTATTTTTACTTTTCCATTTAATGTATGGACACCTTATAAACTTCATAAATCCATTTTTTTTTTTTTTTAATTTTTTATTTTGTCAATATACAATGTATATGATTATTATGGC
>NW_007733427.1:63850-66193 GCF_000696425.1 Galeopterus variegatus | reverse complement strand
CTCAGGATCGCGCTGTTTCCCGACACTGGTGCTCCAGACGCGCCGCCATTTTCCACCCCCCCCATAAATCCATTTTAACACAAATGAGAAAATGAATAAAGAATTCACTTGAGATGTGTTCATTTCCTACATCTCCTGGGGAATTGTGAAGGTGCAGCTGGGGGTTCAGAAAGAGGATTGAGATCACAAGATCTGGCCTGCCTTACAATGCCTAGATGTACTTCCCCAACGTCTCAGCACTCCAGCTGGGGAGCACCTTCCCTATGGGAATATGGCCTGTTGGCCCTTGAATGGCATGGTAAAGACTAGTAGAGAGGACAGGAACTGTCCACATGAGACTCTGAAATTATGGTGGGCATATAAACCTATAGGTTTTCCACTGAATAAATACAAACTTTTTTCTATAGATTTAAATAATTAACAGGGAAAAAAAACTAACAAATGATGAAAGCATGTAAAAAGAGAAGGAATTGCTTTTTTATTAAAACTAATGTAGTAGAAAAAAGACTCAGGGTGCATCTTTATCCATTGTGTTAGTAATAATGCATCCCCCCTTGGGTTAGAGAACCCACAGAAAGAAGGGTAAAGGGGACAGGAGTGCAGACAAAGTGCTGACAATCTCAGACTCTGTATTACCTTACTCAACTGAGATTTGTGTTTGTCTATTTTAAGTGCAGATGGCTAGACAGACTTCATAGGAATAATGCGTGCTGGTACTTGTACTGGGCACTTGGGTAAATGCTCCACAAGTGATATCTCATCTAACTCTCAGAGCAACACCATGAAGTAATCTTTATGAATATCCTCATTTTCTGAGGAGTGATCTTTTACCGAAGCTCCTTAGCTTGCCCCAACTTGCAGGTGACAGAGCTGGAATTCACCTGGGTCTTTCTGGGCTCCAGAGCTCAGACTGTCTCCACACCTGGCCACATCCAGCCCCTGCTCTGATGAGCACACAGCCCCACCCCTGCCCCAAGAGGTCCCACCTAGGGGTTTCCAGGAATTTTCATTCCTAAACTCCAAGGTTTCTGGATGGTTTTCCCCTTTGGCATGGAGTGGAAAGGGAGGAAGGGGCTGAAAATGCACATGCACAGAAGGAGCCTAAAGATTCATTCCCAGAGTGCTGTGCAGTAAGCCAACTGGATTCAAGACTACACTTCCTATGACCACCTTTGTGCGAACCTCATTGTAACCTTGCAGTGTTGCTTTTTCAAATGTTGAGAGGATGTAGGACACTTTCTCTCCTCTGTGGGTTCACTCAGATTTCCTCAAATGTTTACACTTGGCCTTTATGGACAAATGCAATGTGTGGTCCTGGATGAAATTTCAACTGAAAAAACAACAGCTGCCACAGACATTGGAGACAGTTCGTGAAATTTAAATACAGCCTTGGGAATTAGATATATTGAGGAACATGCAATAACTCTTGTTAGCAGTGAAATCATTGGTAATCACACAGGAAAACCTACTAACTTTTTAAAAAGTCATGAATAATGAAGTAATTGGGATTGAAATTATACATTTGTGAGTTAGACCACTTTTTTAAAGCAAAAAAGACAACATTTTCTAATTGAATAATCATGTTTATTTTGATATATTCTAGTTTTCTGTGTGGGAAAGTAGTCCAAAGTTAAAAAAAAAAAAAAAAACAGCGCTTCTCCAGCAATGTGCTTTTTCAACTCTCAAGGTTACAAAGAAGCATAAAATATTTCTCAGGATTAAACTTGTGAAGTGTATGCAAATTCCTAGAAAACAGAGAACAACGATAAAAGACTACCTTTATCAAAGGAAAGGAAAATAGGGAAGGGAAAGTATGCACACTTTTCAAGCACTAAGCAACATGAAAAAATACACAAAGCAAAATTTTAAAATGACCATACAAATGACCAGGGATATACAAATCATGTTTCTTTCAGATTTGGCTGTGCTTAAAACTTAGAAAACTGAAGTCACGAAAGAAAATTGGATCAAATAATAATTTCCTACATGAGAATACTACAAAATTTCTTGCCAAAATTCCAATCAGAATATCAAAATACTATGTTTATTTCTTTTACATTTTTGTATTTTGTTTGATAACTAAGAAAAGCTACTCCAAATTAGATGAAACTTATAATAACGATTAGAAATGTGCTGACAAGGGGCCGGGCCCGGTGGCGCACTGCTACAGTACGCCGCTTGGGAGCGCGGCGGCGCTCCCGCTGAGGGTTCAGATCCCACATACAGACCAGTTCCCACTCACTGGCTGAGCGAGGTGCAGGCGCGGCACCGAGGGTTGCGATCCATTGCCGGACACGAAAAAAGACAAAAAAAAAAAAAAAAAAAAAAAAAAAATGTGCTGAC
>NW_007733427.1:56300-63804 GCF_000696425.1 Galeopterus variegatus | reverse complement strand
AAAAAAAAAACCATTGCCGGAAAAAAAAAAAAAAAAAAAAAAAAAAAAAAAAAGAAAAGAAATGTGCTGACAAGATCATCAGGTAAAGATTTTGGTACTGGCAGATATGCATGCAGGTGCAGAATAACAGGACTTGAGGGTTTTCATATGGGAGAGATGGCATTGCAAAGCAGTGGGGAAGAGGGCAACAATCCATAAAACTCCTCATGACTTGGCATTAGGCATCTAGTACAAAACTTCAGACATTAAAAAAATAAGTAACTTTTACAGATTCAAGACACAAAAAGAGCTAATATTTTAATTTCAGTCTGAAAGTAGGATAAGATCCATTTATTGGTTCATTCAGTTAGGCAGAAGAAGTCCCTTCTTACTTGTATGAAGGTCAGTCTTTTTGTTTTATTTGGGAGTTTGACTGGATGAGGCCCTCCATGTTGAGAAGGGCAATATGCTTTAGAAACCAAAACTACAATAAACCTAGCTTTTATAATTGTGCATATATTCACTTTTACTGAAGATCATTATTTCTTACATGCCTCCAAGTTACTTTCTAGGTTATAATATAATACCTTAAGGTTTTGATTCTTCTTAATGTTGAAATCTTATTAACAAACTAAGGTGGTAGACTTGTGAATGAGTTCTCATCTTTAAAAAAAATTATGGTAAAATCCACCTAGCATAAAATTTACTGTCATATCCATTTTTAAGTGTACATTCAGTGGCATTAGGTACATTAATATCACGGTGCTATCACGACCAACAACCACCCACAGAAATCTTTCCATCTTGCAAAACTGAGACTTGGGGCCTTTTAAAAGTACTCACAGGTGAGTGAAAAACTTATGTCCACAAAAAGACCTTCATGTGAATATAGCAGCTTTATTTACAATTGTCAAAACTTGAAACCAAGATATTTTTGAGTAGGTGAATGAATAACTAAAATGAAGTAAACCATACAGTATTATATTCCTCAGCACTAAAAAGAAATGGACTATCAAGCTATGAAGAGAAATGGAGGAGCTTGAAGTGCATATTACTAAGTGAAAGTAAGCAGACTAAAAAGGCTACCTACTCTGATTCCCACTATATGATATTGTGGAGAAGGCACAACCACAGGGACAGGAAAAATATCAACAGCTGCAAGAGGCTGATGAAGCACAAATGTACAGATGGAGCACAGAGAATTTTTAGGGCAACAAAATTATCCTGTATAACACTATAATGTTAGATACATATCAGTATACATTTTTCAAAACCTCAGGGATGCACAACACCAACAGTGAACTCAAACTATCGACCTTGTCGATAATGATTTGTCAATGTAAATTCATTGATTATATCACATGTACCACTCTGATGTGAAATTTCAATAGTAGTAGGCTGTGTATGCGTGGGAGGGGTAAAAGGGATGTGTGAACACTTCACTTCCTATTGAATTTTGCTGTGAACCTAAAACTGCTCTAAAAAGTCTATTAATAACTTGTTTTTCTTTTAAAAAAGACATTCAATAGATGCAATCACCAAGATGGCAAATAGGCCATATTTGTTTGATGAAGAATTGAAATATGTCAGAATCAAAATACTTTCACAAGCAGTTGCAAATATGTGTGGCACAAACAATAAAAGGAAAGTCTCACCAAAGAAATAGAAGATATGAAGAAGAAACAAATAGGAATTTTAAAACTAGAAAACACAATATAAACTTTTATATGTGCTCCATGCAATATAAAGCTCAATGGATGGGCTCAATGGTAGAACAGAAGAAACAGAGGAAAGAAATAGTGACCTTCAAAGAGAAAATAACAGAAATTACCAAGACTGAAAAACAGAGGGAAAGTAGACCAAAATTTTAGTAAATGAACAAAGCCTCAGAGACCTCTGGAATCATTAACAAAAAATCTGACTTTCATGTCACTGAAGTCTGGAAAAGTAGTAAAAGAAATGATGGATGAAAACTCTCCAAATTTGGCAAGAGACATAAACCTACAGATTCAAGAAGCTCACTGAACCCCTCAACAGAATAAAGACAAAAAAATTCATGCCATGCTATATTTTAATTTAAAAAGTGAAAAACAAAACAAACAAAAAAAAATGAAATCAGCCAGATTTGTATTGATAGTACAATAGACTAAATATTTTTCTTATACCCCAAATTCATATGTTGAAACCCAAATCCAAATATAATGGTACTTGGAGGTGGGGCCTTCTGGAGGTAATGTGGTCATGAAGGTAGAGCTGTCATGCATGGGATTAATGCCTTTTGGCCATGTGAGAATACAATGAGAAGTTGGCAGTCTGCAACATGGAAGAGGCCTCTCATCAGAATGCAACCACATTGGGACCTTTATCTTGAACTACCAGCCTCCAGAATAGTAAGAAACAAATTTCTATTTTTTTGTAAGCCACCCAGTCTATGGTATGTTGTTATAGCAGGTCAAACTGACTGAGAGACACCTTACCTATGGATGGAAACAATTTGAATGACAGCATGTTTTTCATGGAGGCTAGATGGCAAAAAGTATTTGTGTTTTTAAAAAATACACGAGGGATAATTCTTCAGGATGAGGAAAAGTGAGAGAATTTGTCACCAGAAGAATAAACCTAACAGAATGTCTAGAAAGAGTTTTCTTAACAGAAAGAAAAAGAACAAGAAACCTTAGAATATCAGTAAGGAAGAAAGAACACAACAAGCCAAAATGTAGATAATTATGGTAGAAGTTTCTTATTCTCTTGCTTTTTCTAAATTATATAAGATGTTTTAAGCAAAAATTACAACAGTGTTTGATGTGCTTCTAAATGTGGGTAAACATTTAAGATGATTTTATAGTCTTAAATGGGGGGTGGCAAGGAATGTAATGGGGGAAGGCAAATAAACATAAAAGGAGATGAGGTATCTATACTTTATGTGAGGTGATAAAATGTCCACACAAGGGGATTATGATGTTTGGTTTATACTCATATAATGTAATACCTAAAGCAAACACTAAACAAGATATACAAACAGATATACCCCAAAACACTAGTAAAGTCAAAATGGCATTTTTAAAAATGTTCCAGTAAGCCACAGGAAGAAAGAAAAAACATACAGAAAACAAACAATAAAATACCTGTCATAAATCCCAACATATCAATGATTACATTAAATGTAAGTAGTCTAAACGTCCTAATTGACAGAGACTGGCAGAGTGGATTATAAAACCTAACCCAACTGTACATAGTCTACAAGAAAATCGTGTTAGATATAATGATATAAGCAGGTTGAAATAAAAGAATTAACATCAATGTTACACATTCTCTTCTAGAACAAAGAAGAGGAAGCACATCCCAACTCCTTTTATGAAGCCAGTATTACCCTAATAAAACAAAATTAAAAAAATAGAACTACATACCAATATCCTTTATGAATATTAACATAAAAATTCTTTACAAAATTTAGTGAAGAGAATTCAACAATATATAGAGAAAGAGTCATACAACAAGACCAAGTCAAGTTTATCCCTTCAAGGCAAGGCTTGTTCAGTATTTGAAAATCTTTGTAATTTAACATAAGAATAAGCTAAGGAAGAAAATCATGTCATATCAATCAATGCAGAAAACTGATTTGACAAAAGTCAATACTCATTTGTGATAAAATGCTCAGGAAAATAAGAATAGAGTAGAACTTCAACAAAATAACCAGCATCTACAAAAGTACACTGTAGCTGACATTGTATTTAAAGGTGAAATAAACAATGCTCTCTGCCTAAGAAAGGGAATAGAACAAGAACTTCTCACCACTCTAGCTCAACATAGTGCAGGAAGTCTAGCCAATTTAGTAAAGCAAGAAAAGGAAATAAAAGGCATACAGATTGGAAAGAAAGAACGAAACTATTATTTGCAGATAACATGATTGGCTATGTAGAAAATTCCAAGGAATCTACTTTTAAAAAAATCTAAAAACTAATAAATAAGTTCAGCAAGGTCTCAGGACACAAAGTAAAAACACAAAATCAATTGTACATCTGTATACTAGTGATAAACACACAGATACGTCAAAGTTAAAAATACAATATCACTTACAGTTGACAAAAAAAGAAAAACTCTGATCTAATTTTCATAAAATATTTGTAACACTTGTATGCTAAAACTAAACACTGATAAATGAAGACAAATATTTAAATAAATGAACAGATATTTTTACATGCATGGATAGGAAGATTCAACACAGGAAAGATTTAATTCTCCACAAATTGATATAAAGGCCTATTGCATTTACTTTCAAAATAAGCAAGATGTTTTTATAGATATAAATGAAATTATTCTAAAGTTTCTATGGAAATCAAAGAAATGAGAATACCTAAACAACTTTGAAAAAGAAGCATCAATCTACCCCATTTCAAGACTTATTACACTAGAGTACTACAAAGGTTTGTGGAAAAATTCAATTAAAAGATAATAAAAATCTTTCCATGAACTTTGTGAAGTATGCTTGTGTATCTACCACTATCCAGACTGTTTGGTGTTGGTGAAGTGAGAGAAACATAGATCAATTAATCAGAAAAATGCAGACCCACACGAATACAATCAACAGATTTGGACTAAAACAAAATCAGTTAAATGAAGGAAAAATAGTCTGTCTAACACCTACCATATAATTTGTCATCTATCTAACAACATGGCAAAAACTTAAACCTTGACCTAAAAGCAACACTCCATAGAAAAATTACCTCAAAATCGATCATGGATTTAAATGTAAAATTATAAATCTTTTAGAAAAATACATAATAAAAGAAAAACTTCAGGACCTAGGGCTATGTAAATAATTTTTTAGACTTTACATCAAAATTACCATCTATAAAAACAAAACTTGATAAACTAGACATCAACAAAATTTTAAGTTTTTACTTTTGTTCTATGAAACACCTTGTAAAGACCAGGAAAAATACAAACTAAAGACTGGGAGAAAGTATACATGATGGAGTTTGGATGTGTTGTCCCCTCCAAAACTCATATGGAAATTTGATCTCCAATGTGGCAGTGTTGGAAACTGATTGAGTCATGGGGGCGGATCCCTAATGAATGGATTAATGCTCTCCCTGGGGGGGGAGGGGTAGTGAGTGAGTTCTCCCTCTATTGGTTCCTGTGAGAGCTAATTGTTTAAAGGACCCTGCCACCTCTTCCCTCTCCCTCTCCCTTTTGTTTCATCTCACCATGTGATCTGCTCAAACCCACCAGCAGCCTGCCACTTTTTGTCATGAGTAGAAAGCAGCCTGAGGCCTGTGTCAGATGCAACTGTCCCAGAATCGTAAGCCAAATAAACCTCTGTTTAGGTATTTGTTATAGCAACACAAAACAGACTAAAACAATACATCAAAGAAAGGACTAGCAAGAAATTGGTACGAGTCACAAAAAATAACTACACTTTATAAAGATGAGAATACTAATTATCCTGATTTGATCACTGCATATTTGTACGCAGGTATTGATATTCAACTCTGTATCCCAGAAATGTGTAAAATCAACTATGATTCGGTAAAAAGAAAATATATGTAATATATATATATATTTAATATATATAATACACATATATTTAGTATATATAATATATATATTTATTTTATATATATATTTAATATATATATATATATATATATATATATATATATATGGAACTCTCAAAACTCAACAAGAAAACAAAACAAACCAGTTAGAAAATGAGCAAATGACATAAACATACATTTCACCAAAAGGCAAATACAGATATGACAAAGCATATAGAAAGATATTCAACACCATTTGCCATTAGGGAAATGAAAATTTAAACCATGATGAGATTATACCACTATACACCTATCAGAATGTCTAAAATAAAAAAGTGACCAGTGACACCAACTGCTGGCAAAGATGTAGAGGAACTAGACCGCTCATTCATTTATTGCTTTAGGAATGTAAATTGATACAACTACCCTGGAAAAAGATTTGGCAGTTTCTTTAAAAGGTAAACAAGCAACTATCATACAACTCAGTGATTGAGCCCCTCCACATTTGTCCCTGGGAAATGAAATTGTGTGCGTACAAAATCTGCACATAAATGTTTACAGCAGGTTATATCTAATAACCCAAAAGTGGAAAAACAATCACAACAACAAAAACAAATTTCCTTCAAGAAGATAATGATTAAACAGATGGGGATACATGTATACCATGGAATACTACTCAGAAGTAAAAAGGAACAAACTATTGAGACAAACAACAACCAGGAAGAATATCCAGAGAATTATGCTGAGTGAGAAAGCTGACGTCAATAAGCTCCATTCCACATTGTATGGCAGGTTTTATATGGTGCTCTGAAATGACAATGATATAGAAATGGAAACTAGATCAATGGTTGCCAAAGCTAAGGCAGGACTGGGGTCAAGAGGAAGTGGGTGTAGCTATAAAAGAGAACCATGAGGGGCTCTTATAATGATGGAAATGTATGTGGATTGCATGAATGCCCATATCCTGGTTATAATATGGTCGGTTCTCAGTAATACATCTCAATATTAATTCCATATTATCTAATTTTCACCTATACTTTACAGTAATGTAAAATTCCCCCAACATGACGCAGGCTAGGTGTTATGAGTGGTCACGTTTTCAAATGCAAGTTCAAGTCTCCTGACTTTGGATTTAACTGATGAGGAACATGGACACTGGCTAATGCAAACTGCAAGGAGCCAGCTGGACAAATACTCTTCTCTCTCTACCAACCGCTTAATAGCCTTTACTTACTATGAAGTGGTCTCGAGCAGTTCCAGGGGTTCATAAGTGTAAATGACAAGTAGTAACCCAAGCTGGTATGAGAATACTGCACGCAAATGACAGTCAGGAATCGAGGCTGTCTGGATCACGGCCCTCTGAAACCTCATTCACCGTGGCAACTGCATTATTTTAAATGGAGACAGCAAAGTAACGAGGTCCTACATCCGGGAAGCTACAAGATTAGCTCACCGGTGAACTGGCAGTTTGAGAGTGGTGGGAGTTCCAAAGCTCCGTAAAGACTTGGTACCTTCTATAGATTTGTAGGCTAGTTTGCAGTCAGGTAGTATAATGCCTCTGGTTTTATTTTACTTTTCTGCTCAGGACTGCTTTGGCTATTGGGGTCTTTTGTTGTTCCATATGAATTTAGGATTGTTTTTTCTATTTCTGTGAAGAATGTCACTGGTATTTTGATGGGGATTGCACCGAATCTGTAGATCACTTTTGGTATTATGGACATTTTCACAACATTAATTCTTCCAATCCATGAACAAGGAATGTCTTTCCACCTCTTGGTGTCCTCTTTCTTTCAGCAGAGTTTTGTAGTTGACACTGTACAGCTCTTTCACCTCTTTGGTTAAATTTATTCCTAGGTATTTTATTCTTTCCATAGTTATTGTAAATGGGCTGGCTTTCTTGATTTTTTTTTTTCCTGCTTATTTGTTGTTGCTGTATAAGATTATTACCAATTTTTATGCATTGATTTTGTATCCCGCACGGTACTGAA
>NW_007733427.1:53667-55879 GCF_000696425.1 Galeopterus variegatus | reverse complement strand
TCCAAAGCTCCGTAAAGACTTGGTACCTTCTATAGATTTGTAGGCTAGTTTGCAGTCAGGTAGTATAATGCCTCTGGTTTTATTTTACTTTTCTGCTCAGGCTTTGGCTATTGGGGTCTTTTGTTGTTCCCTATGAATTTAGGATTGTTTTTTCTATTTCTGTGAAGAATGTCACTGGTATTTTGATGGGGATTGCACCGAATCTGTAGATCTCTTTTGGTATTATGGACATTTTCACAACATTAATTCTTCCAATCCATGAACAAGGAATGTCTTTCCACCTCGTGGTGTCCTCTTTCTTTCAGCAGAGTTTTGTAGTTCACATTGTAGAGATCTTTCACCTCTTTGGTTAAATTTATTCCTAGGTATTTTATTCTTTCCATAGTTATTGTAAATGGGCTGGCTTTCTTGATTTTTTTTTTCCTGCTTATTTGTTGTTGCTGTATAAGAATATTACCAATTTTTATGCACTGATTTTGTATCCCGCACGGTACTGAATTTGTTTAGGAGCTCTAGGAGTTTTTTGGTAGAGGTTATGGATTTTTCTATATATAGGATCATGTCCAATCCTATGAAAAGCGACGTTTTGATTTTGTCTTTTCCAATGTGGATGCCCTTTATTTCTTTCTCTTGCCTGATTGCTCTGGCTAGTACTTCCAATACTATGTTAAACAGGAGTGGTGAGAGTGAGCATCCTTCTCTTATTCCTGTTCCTGAAGGAAAAGCTTTCAATATTTCCCCATTCAGGACAATGTTGGCAGTGTGATTGTCATATAGGGCTTTTATTGGGTTGCGATATTTTCCTTCTATACCTACTTAGTTATGGGTCTTTATCATGAAAGGATGATGCTGAATTTTCTAAAATGCTTTTTCTGCATCTCTTGAGATAATCATATAGATTTATCCTTGCTTTTGTTCATGGAGTGTGTCACATTTATTGATATACGTATGGTGAACCATCCTTGCATCCCTGGGATGAAACCCACATGATTACAGTGTATAATCTTTGTGATGTGCTGTTGTATTCTATTTGCTAATGTCTTGCTGCAGATTTTCATGTCTATGTTCATCAAGGTTACTGACCTATAATTTTCTTTTCGGTTGTTGTGTCTTTGTCTGATTTTGGGATCAGGATGTTGCTGGCCTCATAGAATTAATTTAGGAGAATGGCCTCTGTTTCAATTTCTTGGAGTAGTCTGAAAAGGATTGTGGTTAATTCTTCTTTAAGGCTTTGGTACAATGCGGCAGTGAAGCCATCTGGTCCTGGGCTTTTCTGTGTTGGGGTACTGTGGATGACTGCATCAATTTCATTGCTTCTTATTGGTCCTTCGGGTTTTCTATTTCTCCTTGGTTCAGTCTTAGTACTTAGCATGTGTTCAGAAATCTATCCATTTACTCCAGGATTTCAAATTTGTTGGAGTATAATTGTTCCTAACAATCTCTAATGATTCTTTGTATTTCTGTGGAATCGGTTGCAATGTCTCCTTTTCCATTTCTGATTTTTGTTATTTGGGCCTTCTCTCTTCTTCTTTTTTTCCCCTTTTTGTCTTTTTTCGTCTCCGGCAATGGATCGCAACCCTCAGTGTCACGCCCGTACAGGACCGGAAGCGGCAACGGGATCGCAACCCTCGGTGTCGTACCCGCACCTCGCTCAGCCAGTGAGCGGGAACCGGTCTGTATGTGGGATCTGAACCCTCCGCGGGAGCGCCACCACACTCTCAAGCGGCGCACTGTAGTAGTGCACCACCGGGCCGGCCCCTTCTCGCTTCTTTTTTAAGTAGTCTGGCAAACAGCTTGCATACTTTGTTTTCCCCCTAAAAAAAAAAAACCAACACTTTGCTTCACTGATTTTTTGCATCATTCTTTTGGTCTCTACTTCATTTAGTGCAACTCTGATCTTAATCATTGCTTTCCACCTGCTAGTTTGGGGGTTAGATTGTTCTTGGTTTTCTACTTATTTGAGATTTAATGTTAGGTTATTTGAAGTGTTTCCATTCTTTTGACGTAAGCACTTATTACTGGCAACTTATCTTTGACAAAGCCACCAAGAATACACGCTAGGGAAAGGACGGCCTCTTCAATACATAGTGCTGGGGAAACTGGATATCCAGGTGTAGAAAAGTCAAACTAGGCCCATACCATTCACCATACACAAAATCAACTCGACATGGATTAAAGACTCAAATATAAAAACTGAAACTATGAAACTCCT
>NW_007733427.1:53279-53499 GCF_000696425.1 Galeopterus variegatus | reverse complement strand
AACTGAAACTATGAAACTCCTAGACGAAAACACAGGGGACATACTTCAGGATGTAGGACTGGGCAAAGACTTTATGAATAAAAGCCCAAAAGCACAAGCAGTAAAAGTAAACAAATTGCATTATATCAAACCATAAAGCTTCTGCACAGCAAAGGAAGCACACAGACAAGCGGCTAACATCCAGAAATATAAGCAACTCAAACAACCCAAGAGCACATAA
>NW_007733427.1:50915-51219 GCF_000696425.1 Galeopterus variegatus | reverse complement strand
AAAAAAAGTTCAAATGATTCTAATTACCACTAGCTTGTTACTGTCTCGATCTCCACAATGCTGCCAAGATAGCATACAACTTCACCTCTGAATATGCAGCTATATTCGGGGTAGAAAGATGAACGATGCTCACTTACGACTGCACAGGTTCCACAAAAGAAATCAGAAAGGCATTGCAAATGTATCGCCCCATCTGTCCAACAAATGAAATGTTCTGAAACAAATGGAGACAGACATAACGATGGAAAGTGCATCAAAAGGAGGATTATGGAAGTATCAACTGTGAGATCTCGTGAAGACATAA
>NW_007733427.1:48004-48843 GCF_000696425.1 Galeopterus variegatus | reverse complement strand
ATCTGTGGGAAAGACCCAATCCCTCACCAAAGTTCTCGCACACATTATGTGCTCCTGTGCAGTCATTTCTTGACCTAAAAGTGACTACACGGTCAGAAATTAATTCCGGTGCTGGCCATAGGTCTTACCCAGAGAGGGAAAAACAGCAGAGCAGCAATTTAGTTCCAAAGCAGTGATCAAGTTCCAGAAAACCGGCCATGCCTTTAGTATGAAGATGAAAAGACGAACCTCTTAAAGATAACAACTGGTTTTTACCATACTTTCGGTCCTTTGTGTTTTTCTACATTTATGTTACATTAAAAAAAGTCAAAATGTGGTGAGAAATGATGTCAACGTGTAGAGTTCGTTACTCACTCTTTTAATTCTTTCGCTCTTTGCAATCAAAGTTAATTTTTTATCAGTTTTTAAAGATTCAAACTACCCGTTATAACTCTAAAATGTCCGTGGTAAGCCTCACAGTAACCATAAAACAAAAACATGGAACAGATACGTGAAAAATAAATGGCATAACATAAAAATATACTACTAGACAGAAATCACTTCATCACAAAGACAATAAGATAGGAAAAAAGGATTTGTAAAGCAACTAAAAACAAGGACACGGTTTTTCTGAGCTTTAGCCACCTGATCTCCATTACTTGGCCTAATAATTAAAACTTCCATTATTCCCACGGCACATCGGACACACGGACCTAACTATGGTTCTGTGAAACTCGCAATCCCATGCACTATACACATACATATATATACACATACATACATATATACATATACAGGTTTTTTTTCCCTCTTTTTTTGGCAGCTGACCAGGTACAGGGATCTGAACACTTGACCTTTGC
>NW_007733427.1:46818-47250 GCF_000696425.1 Galeopterus variegatus | reverse complement strand
GATACCAAATACTCACAGTATTTGTAGTATAACTCCTCCATCTTCCGGAATACACGATCAGACAAATCCCACCCTGCACCTGCACATATTCATCCTACTACTCCCCACAAATAATTATAGATCTGCCCTCGCCCACTGAAACACTCATACACATTTCCTGAAGATCACAAAAACCAAACACACATGACCATGCAGCACACCCTNTGGAAGTAGAGGAAGAGAGAGCACTGGACTTACCCAAGGACATCTCACACGGGAGGCGGGGGAAGCCACTGGCATCCTGACGCTGCAGGGGGAAGGGGGCTTCTCACAGGGGGATCCAGATGCCTCCGGAGAAACCTACCGGGTGAGGAGAAAGGACACAGCAGTTGTACTGACTCTTTCCAGAAGGGAAACAGGTGACTTACGTCTCTAAGTCAACACAGGTCAACG
>NW_007733427.1:44309-44667 GCF_000696425.1 Galeopterus variegatus | reverse complement strand
GCTCCGCATTTCCTGGCCTTTCTAGTCCTCTGCAGCCCTCTCTGGCTGTGCAGTGACAGGGTCTCAGGGAATTCATCATCTAACTCACAGACCACCTCCTGGGAACAGAGCTGCCTCAGTGACAGCACGAACCACTGTGCATGGGGACAAGGGTGCCCCGAACCTGGCCCCTGTTCGATGCTTGCTGTGGGTGGTACCAGGAGAAGCACGTCCTCACTGGGCTGCTCCATTATGGGGTACCATCAGGGCTCCTGGGCGATAGCTGAGGGACAGATTTTCTTCAAGTTCATTTGTTTGGGTTGTGAGGGCTTTATGAGGAGCATCAGGAAAAGGAGCACTGACAAAGACAAGGGCTCAT
>NW_007733427.1:40381-42153 GCF_000696425.1 Galeopterus variegatus | reverse complement strand
ATCCCTGAATGCCTCCTAGACAGACAGACAATTCCACTTCATTCGGAGGATGGGAAGATTGTCTGACGCATGTCTGATGCACGCAGCAGAGTCTCTGGCATGTGCTGTCCCTCGTTATTGTTGCTTTCGTTATGATGATGATGATTATTATTAATGTCAACACTAAGAACAGGCAACCTAGAATAGGAAAATGTTCCCAAAGTCACATGNCCCCACCACATTCTAAAAGGTCATGAAGTGACTCTAAGGAGTGACAAGGGGCATGACACATCCTTTGTGGAAAAAAAAAGAAAAATTACGGTCTTTAGTTTTTAATTTTTTCCTGATTAAAAAAGGGAGACCTCATTTGCTTGGTCTTTGGAGACCACGAAGTATGATGTCTAAGAACAAACTCTTAGAGAGATTCATCGCATTTGGACATCTCACTACAAAAAAGAACCCATCACTTAGTTTAGAACTACTCAAGATACTGGAGCAGATTTTTTTAATTAAAAAACAGTAGTCATTTCAAAGGGAGAAATAATAAAGAAATGCAGAAAAACCCCTTCGCAAAGGCCATCATTATGCATCTTCTTAAAGAATATTATGCAATAAAATAGGAAAATAATGATTCGTAGAGATGTGCATGAATCCAAAAGAGGAATATGAAAGGGTAACAGCATGATTTCCCAAATTTAACCTTTAAAAAAAGATAAACACTTGAAATCTGTGTTTCACACACCAGAATAAAAAAAGTTCAANCTACATTAACGAGCTGTGCTCCCAGGAAGACTTCATCACCAAGGTGGGCTGGCCTGGAGCCGGCGTGTGGAGAGGTTTTCTGGGGAACGGCAGACCCAGCCCCATGGAATTCAGTTCTATTCATCCCTCAGCTATGGAGCAGTGTGTGTGTGAGATAGAGACAGAGAAAGTCTGTGTGTAGCTGCTAGTGGCCATGAGTTGGAACGACCCTGCTGTGTGGACAGGACAGGCATTAGTTTCTGCTTCTCCTCGAGGTCCCCCTGGCTGCAGTTCACTCCCTGCCAAAGACACTCACGCCCCTTTCCCCCTGCTCCAGGTGGAGGCCATCATTCACCCCCGATTCCTGGCAGCTTTGCTTTCCCCAGACCCAGACTTGAATCCCTTGGCTCTGACTGAGGTGCTGGAGCAGGAAGAAGGACTCACCCTAGCACAGGTAACACAGGGGAGGCAGGGACACCAGATCACCCAAGCGAGGGAGGGACACCAGGGCACCCAGAGGAGAAAGGGCCACCAGATCACCTAGGGGAGGGAAGGGTACCAGGCAAACCAGGGGGAAAACGTGACCCTGTGCCCCTGAAGCCCACGTGATTTTGTCTAGTCTCACCCTGCTTGGGGTGCCTAGCCTCCCGAGGGCAACTGCATGGCTTGGAGGAGTAGGTGCAGAAGAGCAGGAAGGAGAGGACAGAGCCAGGGAGGGAGGGCAGGGGGCGAAGCCGGAAGGACGCCCAGCAGGGCACAGCACAGTCACAGTCCCTGCCTCTGACACCAAGCCAAGCGTCCTCTCACCTTCGCCACCTCCTGCCCGAATGCAGGGTCTCCACCATCCTGCCAGCCCCTCCCCACACCTGGGGCAGAGCCGGTGAGTGCCACTTTGCTCCCCCCAGCTGGTGGAAAAGCGCCTCGTAGCCCCAAATGAGGCAGGAGGTGTGGGGGCCACCCCAGGTCATGGCTCACCCCAATTGGAGTCACACCCTAAGACCGCAGCTGGCCAAGGAGAAGGGAGCAAAGACCATGGCCCCCAAGCAGGGGTC
>NW_007733427.1:37655-39324 GCF_000696425.1 Galeopterus variegatus | reverse complement strand
AGGCAGAACCTGTGCTTCCCCAGCACCGTGCCCTGCCTCAACCTTACAATCTGCCCCTGACACTGTACAGTGGGGCCAGCTGTAGGGCTGTGACAGTCTGAATGTCGTGTCCGCCAAATCTGTATGTTGAGGCCCTAAGCCCTATTGTCATGGTATTTGGAGGTGTAGACTTTGGGAGGTTGTTGGGGTAAGAGGAGATCATACGGTGGAGCCCTAATGACGGGGCTTAGCCCCCTTGTAAGAGGAGCAGGAGACACCAGAACTCTGTCTTCCCAATGTGATGACACATCAGAAAGGGGACCATCTGCAAGCCAAGAAGAGGGCCCTCACCAGGAACTGGCCCTGCTGGTACACTAANGGCCACCTGCCTGCCGCCCCTCCTATTCCCAGGTGGGTCTCCACACTGGAGAAGGCCTCAGAGCTTTGCTAGATTAAGATGGTGTGGTGTGAAGCTGCACACCACGGCCCTCAAGCCCAGAAACTTCCACAACATCATGCCATGCAGGTCCTCGTTGGTGGCATCCTCACGGGAACCCACTATTGTCCCTGCTGTCCAGCTCAGCACACACATCAGGCGCTGAAGGAAAACGTGGGGATTGAAGGCTGGAGCCCTGGACCCACTCCTCACTAGTCCCCTGACTCTTCCACATTCAGAGCTGTCCTCAGGAGCCCCTCTTAGGTTTTACAAATGTGGAGCAAGTCGTGTTTGGAGGGGACTTGGCCCATGCCCTAGTATGTTTGGGCACTCAGTCGAGCACAGGCATCATCTCGGTCACACCTCGGGGCTCCTGCTGCTACTCCTGTCCTCACCACCTGACTGCTGTCTGTCCTGTGGCCCTTCTGTGGTTGAACAGTTCCCAGGAGGAGGCAGAACCTGTGCTTCCCCAGCACCGTGCCCTGCCTCAACCTTACAATCTGCCCCTGACCCTGTACAGTGGGGCCAGCTGGAGGGCTGTTACAGTCTGAATGTCGTGTCCGCCAAATCTGTATGTTGAGGCCCTAAGCCCCATTGTCATGGTATTTGGAGGTGAGGACTTTGGCAGGTTGTTGGGGTAAGAGGAGATCATACGGTGGAGCCCTAATGACGGGGCTTAGCCCCCTTATAAGAGGAGCAGGAGACACCAGAACTCTGTCTTCCCCATGTGATGACACATCAGAAAGGGGACCATCTGCAAGCCAAGAAGAGGGTCCTCACCAGGACCTGGACCTGCTGGTACACTAAACCTCATACTTCCACTCTCCAGACTGGGAGAAAATAAATTTCTGTTGGTTAAGCCCCCAGGCTATGGTGTTTTGCTAGAGCAGCCCAATCTGACTAAGACAAGGTCCGTAATCTCTGGAACTTTCTTCCTGACAGGCAGCTGGAAACTGTGGGTCACGGGCCACCAGAAAAATGAAGAAAGGCTTCACATCTTACTATTGTCAGTACATCTCCATCACAGAAAAATAAACGACACATGAAACTCTGCAAATATGGTGTATGAGATAGGGATCGGGAAAGTGGTAAAACAAACTGATAGAGAATGATAAACACTGGCCATGTCACTGCATCCAACCTCCAGGAAAATCATGTTGCTTGCACACAGCACACGCTTCATGTGTGCTCAGTGCTCTCCCCTATGCTTCACCTGCTCACTCATGGAGTCTCCACAAAGCCTGTGGGGAAGTG
>NW_007733427.1:34965-36671 GCF_000696425.1 Galeopterus variegatus | reverse complement strand
TGTGGGGAAGTGATACTTATTGTTCTGTGAGGAAAACTGGTCTCTGGAGGTCAAGTGACAATGGGAACAGGTCACACTCTAGGAACTAGCATGGCCAGGTGGCTCCAGACAGGTTTAGCTCCAGAACCCTCTCCCTTCCCCGCTGGGCAAGATCCCTGGAAGAGGCAGTGACATCCTGGGGAAACTCCAACTGACAGCATGAGCGAGACCCCCACCATTACTGAACACACTGTGCTTTCTGACAGTGACAGGGGTGGACCAGCTCCATGTGGCTGCCCTCTTGTAGCCACACATTTGTTCTAATTTCAGCATTGCATGGTGGCCTACAGGTCCCTGTCCCGGGCAGTACTGGTGAGAGTCACGTGGTTTGGGGGACCTTGGCCAGGCTGCCCCATCCTGGCCTAGCAGCTGATGAATGGCTAGACCTGCCCACGTCTGCTCAGTCAGTCACTGGCCAGCCTGGGCACAGGTCTCACAGGAGGCTCGTGGCAGAGGGGACACTGGGTCAGGGGCTTATGCTGACACAGTGTGGCACGCTAATGCCCTTCCACAACCTCCCAAAGTACTTGTGTGGATATTCTGGGCTGTAAACAAGAGAGCTTGGCAAGTCCCCACTTGGGAGCCTCCATGACCTCTCAAGATCCTCACCGTACATAGACTCTCAAGAGTCCCCATCGCCTTAGCACATCCACTATTAGGCACTTAATGAGCTGTTTACTGAATTCTGAGTTCTGATGCCATTGAGAATGCTTTCTGTGCAAATCTGTGTTCTTTGAGTTCATTTTAGTCGAGTGTATCGTCATTAAGCCTGTAGTAGACAATGGTTCATTTCCCGTGCTCATCTCTGTTCTTTGAAGAACCAGGTCTCCCTCTCATACCATGATCCTTCCTTTAAAATATCTTACTTCATTCCAAAGATCAAGTTTAAGGGAGTTGTACTAGGTGAACTTATAAACGTGTATGGTGATTTAAAAGATGTTCCCTGGCAACAACCACAAATAACAGAGTAATACCCAAGGTGAATATAGGATCCTGAAGTTCCTGAAAAATACAGAGGTATTGGTCATGGTAAATTTCTCCTGCCTCTTGCAATCTGCTCATATGAAACTGTCCAAACACAGATTCTTCTCCTCATAAAAATGCAGAAGCAGAGCCTCAGAACTGTCAATGGCACAAGCCAGCTCACACCACTGGAGCCCTTTGGAAGTCATCGGAAATGGCTGGGTGATACCAGGACATTTCCCATCCTCCTACTCCTGTGTCCTTCTTGCACACTGACCCTGGCTTTGCTGGATCCCTGTGTGCTGGCTCAGACAGCAGTGTGCAGTGGGACCCACAACCTTCCCACTGTTCCTGTCTCTGTGGGCTTCTCCTCAAAATCATGCCTCCAGCAGCCACAGGGTCATATTTTCAGGGNTTATCCTTGCTTTTGTTCATGGAGTGTGTCACATTTATTGATATACGTATGGTGAACCATCTTTGCATCCCTGGGATGAAACCCACATGATCACAGTGTATAATCTTTGTGATGTGCTGTTGTACACTGTTTGCTAATGTCCTGCTGCAGGTTTTCGTGTCTATGCTCATCAAGGTTACTGACCTGTAATTTTCTTTTCGGTTGTTGTGTCTTTGTCTGATTTGGGGGTCAGGATGTTGCTGGCCTCATAGAATTAATTTAGGAGAATGGCCTCTGTTTCAATTTCTTG
>NW_007733427.1:34481-34784 GCF_000696425.1 Galeopterus variegatus | reverse complement strand
CATTCTTTTGACGTAAGCACTTATTACTGGCAACTTATCTTTGACAAAGCCACCAAGAATACACGCTAGGGAAAGGACGGCCTCTTCAATACATAGTGCTGGGGAAACTGGATATCCAGGTGTAGAAAAGTCAAACTAGGCCCATACATTTCACCATACACAAAATCAACTCAAAATGGATTAAAGACTCAAATATAAGAACTGAAACTATAAAACTCCTACACGAAAACACAGGGGACATCCTTCAGGATGTAGGACTGGGCAAAGACTTTATGAATAAAAGCCCAAAAGCACAAGCAGTAA
>NW_007733427.1:22045-32512 GCF_000696425.1 Galeopterus variegatus | reverse complement strand
CCCCACCACATTCTAAAAGGTCATGAAGTGACTCTAAGGAGTGACAAGGGGCATGACACATGCTTTGTGAAAAAAAAAATTACGGTCTTTAGTTTTTAATTTTTTTCTGATTACAAAAGGGTGACCTCATTTGCTTGGTCTTTGGAGACCATGAAGTATGATGTCTAAGAACAAACACTTAGAGAGATTCATCGGATTTGGACATCTCACTACAAAAAAGAACCCATCACTTATTTTAAGACCTACTCAAGATACTGGAGCAGATTTTTTAAATTAAAAAACAGTAGTCATTTCAAAGGGAGAAATGATAAAGAAATGCAGAAAAACCCCTTCTCAAAGGCCATCATTATGCATCTTCTTAAAGAATATTACGTAATAAAATAGGAGAATAATGATTCGTAGAGATGTGCATGAATCCAAAAGAGGAATATGAAAGAGTAACAGCATGANCAGCAGCTGACAGGCTGACAGCTTGGCAAACTAAGGAGACAGGACTGTAATCCAGGAACTATCAAAGGTGGGGTTGGTGGGGGAACTGGTAAATCCACCTCAATTTCAGTTAAATCCTCAATTGTTGAACTCAGAAGCTGCGGGAAAGGGGAAACAGCCAGTTTCTAAGAAGTGTAGTGTAGCTAAACTTCAATTCATCTTTATCCCTAAAACTGAACCAAGGTGATCCCAAACTGCACACTCCCTCACATGCCTGGCAGAAGCAAGCACGAATCCTTTCTGAGAATATCACCCTAGATCCCAAATTATTCAACCAATACTTAAAATGTAATCTACTAGATGTGTGTGTGTGCATGCACACACACGGAAACTAGGCACACAAGGAGACAGAATGAATAAAAACCAAGAAACAACAAATAAGACAAGAGAAAAATAGACCCATAGGGCTGCCAGGTACTGGGGTTGCAAAATCACAATTTCAAGTAAGCTGGGAGAAAAATGGTACATGAATAAATAAAATTATTATTTTTTTTTTTCCTTTTTGTCTTTTTTTTTTTTCTGTCCGGCAACGGATCGCAACCCTCAGTGTCACGCCCGTACCGGACCAGGACCGGCAACGGGATCACAAACCTCGGTGGTGCACCCGCACCTTGCTCAGCCAGTGAGCGGGAACCGGTCTGTATGTGGGATCCGAACCGTCAGCGGGAGCGCCGCCGCGCTTCCCAAGCGGCGCACTGTAGCAGTGCGCCACCGGGCCGGCCCTGAATAAATAAAATTATTAAATGAAAAATAGAACACCAAGGTCAAGGATTTGGATCCCTGTACCAGTCAGCCACTAGAATAAATAAATAAATAAATAAATAAAATAGCTATAATTACTATGTTCAAAAAATTAAAACATAATATTGAATATTCTGGTAGAAAACTATCAAAGAACCAGATATTCCATAAGTGAAAATATACAACAAACTTAATGAATGGGATTAACAGCAGGTTTACCTTGTTAAAAAATTTAGTGAACAAAGAATATCAGATGAAAACATCCAGAATGAAGCATGGAGAGAGTAAGAGACTAAAAAGATCTAAAGTGCATTTAAATGGATTCTCAGAAGGAGAAGGGGGAGGCTGAAAGGGGGTAGTGGAAAACTTGAAAAGATAATGCCTGCAAACTCTTCACAACTAATGAAAGATATTCCTCTACAAATTCAATGAGACCCAAGAATTCCAAGCTGGATAAATGAAAAGAAATATGTACCTAGACACATCATAATAAAACAGCTGAAAACCAAAGACAGAAAGAAAACATAAAAAACCAGTAGTAGAAAAGAGACTCCATTCATAGAAACAAATATTAAAATGACAGGTTACTTCTTACAGAACAAATAGAACCTAAGGATACCATTTAATAATTTCTTTTCACACATTAGAAGAAAACTAACAACTTTGACTTCTATATACATCAAAAATATCCTTCAAAAAGGAAAATCAAGGGCCGGCCCGGTGGCGCACTGCTACAGTGCACCGCTTAGGAGCACGGTGGCGCTCCCGCCGAGGGTTCGGATCCCACATACAGACCGGCCGCTCACTGGCTGAGCGAGGTGCGGGCGCAACACCAAGGGTTGCGATCCCGTTGCCGGTCCCGGTCTGGTAAGGGCACGACACTGAGGGTTGCGATCCATTGCCGGTCATGAAAAAAAGACAAAAAGGGAAAAAAAAAAAGGAAAATCAACTTGAGACATTTCTAGACTAACACATACTCAAAGAATTCACTATTAGAAGTCACACAATAGGTAGAAAATAGAAAGGGTGTTGTTCTTCAGGTGGAAGGAAAAAGTTCCAAGGTGGAGGACCAAGTTACAACAAGGAATAAAGACCATCAAAAAGACTAAATTTTGTGAGTAAATCTGAATGGTTACCGAATGTTCAAATTAATAATGCCTTAAGATAAAAACATATACAGAATTAAAACAGCACAGTAATAGCATATAAGTAAAAATGAGCTAAACGTACTTTAAATATCCAGGAAAAGGGGAAAAGTACCAAATATTATTAGATTTTGACAAGTCTGAGTCACATGTTTTGAGTAACTTCCAAATTAACAGAGAAAAATAGACAAATAAATAAGCATCCAAAAGAAGGCAAGAAAGAATGGGAAAAGGCACATAAAACAGGTACAATAAGCAGAAAGCACTTACTAACAGATTGAAAACCAACTACTGTATGTCAGTTATTTTTGTTAAATGCCAATAGGTCAAATGCTCCAATCATAAGAAACACTGTCACAGTCAAGACTTTTAAAATTCTACTATGCATTATTGACAAGAGAATCAACCAAAATATAAGTATATGGAAAGATTGAAAATAAAGGGTCGGGCTGCAGGGTTACTAACCAAAGGAAAGATACTGCAGCAACATTAATATAAAGCTAAGTAAACTTTACCTCTAATAATACTTTTCCCCAAAAGGACACTTAACAGTGATTTTAAAGGACTCAATAATACTTTTCCCCAAAAGGACACTTAACAGTGATTTTAAAGGACTCAAACTGATGACGATTTACAATTCTAAATATGTCTGCGCCTATTAACATACCCCATATCCTCAAAATATATAAAACAAAAAGTTTCAGAACTAGAAAAACAACAGGCAAAGGCAAAATCAAAGTATTAACATCTCTCTCAGTAGAACCAACAGACCAAAAGGGGGGGAAAAAAGGATACAGAAGAATGCAACATGATTAACCAACTTGACCTAACTGACAAACATACAACACTGCATCCAACAAATGCAGAAACACATTCTGTCCAAGCACGCACAGAATATTTATAAAAAGTGTCCATATGATGGGCCATAAAGCAAGCTTCGAAAAATTTCATAAGCTTTGAAGTAGTGCTATGTTTTCTGACCACAATGGAAGGAAAGGAAGAAAGGGAAGAAGGAAAGGAAGGAAGGAAAGGAAAGAGAGGGAGCTGGAGGAAAGAGAGGAACAGAGGAAGGGAGGAAGGCAAGCAGACAGACATGCAGGTACTTCAAAACATCTGTGGAAAAACAGCATTAAAAGATAATATGAATGTTTCCACAAACATTTTGAAGTACCCTCAAAGGCAGAACATAGAGGATTCTTAGGGCAGTCAAACTATTCTATATCATACTGTAATAGTGGACACACGCCATTACGGGTTTGTCAAAACCCACAAACAACAAGAGAGAACCGTAGTGCAAATTATAGACTTTGGATGATAATGACATGTCAATGTGGGTTCATCGGTTGTAACAAGTACAGCACTTAGGTGCTGGATGCTCACAGGGAGGCTGTGCATATGTGGGGGCAAGGGACATATGGGCATTGTCTTTTCTGCTCAATTTTGTTCTGAACCTACAGTTGCTCTTAAAAAATAGTCTATTTTTCAAAAACAGTTTGTCAGGATAGGTTAATACATATGCTATGGCTACAAACAACCCCAAAAATCTCTGCTGCTTAAGACAAAAAAAATTCTCTCCTCCCCACACCTCCCTGTCCTTGCCCTACCCCTACCCCTACCCCCACCCCTCAAGGCAAATCACATGGCCACACCTAACTGAGAAGTCAGGAACCACAATAAGATACTACCACGCACTCTCTGGAATTACTAAAATTAGAAAAACTAACAACACCAAATATTGGTGAGATGTGGAGCCACAGAATGCATTCACTGCAGTATGAATGAAAATTTGTATATCCATTTTAGAAAAGGGTTTGCATTATCTACTACTACTGGTCACAGGCACAATATATGATGACCCTGCAATTCCACTCCTAAGTCTCCCCAACAGAAAATCACACAAGAAATAGGCACATGAATATTTACAGCAATGTCACTCACATTAGCCCTGTGAAGGTCACGAAAATGAGCCTCCAGACCACCTACCATGGGGAGTAAGACTGAGTGACTCGGGCTCTGCTGNATTTTTCAAAAACAGTTTGTCAGGATAGGTTAATACATATGCTATGGCTACAAACAACCCCCAAAATCTCTGCTGCTTAAGACAAAAAAAATTCTCTCCTCCCCCCACCTCCCTGTCCTTGCCCTACCCCTACCCCCATCCCACCCCCCAAAACAAATCACATGGCCACACCTAACTTAGAAGTCAGGAACCACAATAAGATACTACCACACACTCTCTGGAATTACTAAAATTAGAAAAACTAACTACTGAATATTGGTGAGATGTGGAGTCACAGAATGCATTCACTGCAGTATGAATGAAAATTTGTATATCCATTTTAGAAAAGAGTTTGCATTATCTACTAACACTGGTCACAGGCACAATATATGATGACCCTGCAATTCCACTCCTAAGTCTCCCCAACAGAAAATCATACAAGAAATATGCACATGAATGTTTACAGCAATGTCACTCACACTAGCCCTGTGAAGGTCATGAAAATGAGCCTCCAGACCACCTACCATGGGGAGTAAGACTGAGTGACTCGGGCTCTGCTGAATCCACCGCTGCTGTCCCTCTGGCCCCACACTTCCCACAGGCTGTTTCTAGCCAATGCCTGACCACAGGTGGGGTTCTAAAAAAAAAAAAAGCAGGCCCATTCACGCAGGACAAGGGACTCCTCTAAAGGGCAACCAGCTGAAGGACTCCTTATCAGCCTTGCCTAAACTTCCACATAACTTCACTGAACTTTTAAGACTTTTCCTACCTGTTTTCCTTCCTTCCCTTTCTTCTCCACAAGCATCACACTTGCATGGACCTGATGGCTCCCTCACAAGTCCTTCCCCCAATAAATCTAAATCTAATCTTGAACTTGCAGTCTTCTTCTTCTTAGGGGACTTGAACTAACACAGTCTCGAACTGTGAACAACTCAATATTGATCAACAGGAGAATGAACAGCATGTCATAAGAAATGAGTAACAAACTACAACTACAAATAATCCTATGGATAAAATTCATGATGAAATGAGTGGTTGTTACACAGTTAGGGTCTGTCAAAAACCATGAATCTGTAACTACTCTGTATTTATAGTATATTTCACAATAAGAAAAAATATTTTTAAAGGAAAGGCAAAACTGAGAAGTCAACAGTGCTCAAACCAAAGGGGAATTTGCTACTATTCACTCAAAGTTTAAGAAGATGTTGGAGCAAAGCAAACAATGCACTGTTACCATTTTCCACAATGCTCTCCTCCCCACGTGCTCCATCAGTCCCACCCCCAAGAGGTCATCAAGGTTAAAAGATTGCTATGAATCTAGTAACATATTTTTATGCAAACACTTAAAACATAACATAGATATACAAACACCTTAACACACACTAAGAACATACCGTTCTATAACTTGTTTCTCTTAGTAAATGCTACACTCGCCATGCAGTATAGTAAAATTTTCCCCATCAAACTCTTATTTTTAATTCTGGCAGAACATTCCAGGGCATGGCTATCACAATCATTTATGTTACCTTAACTCCGCTATTGGACAATTGTTTCTATTTTTTCATTATCACAAATGCTGCCATAGTAGAAAACACTACACATGAACACCCGTGCAATTCACACACACGAGAAATTCCTAGCAGTGGAACTGCTGGGTAAGCAAAGTATGGGCATTTTAAATTCTGTTAAATATAGTGAAGCCACCCTCCAAAAAGGTTCTATGAAATTATCATCCCACCAACAATATAAGTCATTTATTTAAAGGATATGTATTTTAGGCAAACCTTACTTTGTGGACTGTTATTTTAAAGGTTGTGAAGAGTAATTATGAATGAAAAATACACTGGATTACTTTTACCTTTTGCTGAATCAATTTAAAGAAAAAATTTTACAGTGTTAAACAGCACCAGAGTAAACCAAAAAATTACCCAGAGTTTTAACCCACAGATTAAATCTAAATAAAAAAGATCATTCAACAGACTTTCACACTTATTTAACAAAGATAGTCTTTTAATAGTGCATTCATGAGCTTAAACAATGTTTAACTTTTCTTATAAAATTCAGAATGTTCAGGAAAGGGAATCCGGCATGCTACAAATACTGAATTAGACTTCTGCACAGAATGCTTTTAATTAAACATCAGCTGCACTCATTTATGATCATAGTTACAACCAAAACAGTCTCCCCAAAATTAACTTTCAAAAATATTAATTTATGAAAATGGAACAAAATTTAAAAACTCAACCTAAGAATGGGTATAAGAATTGATGAACGCATTCAAACTCACTGCATTAGTCCACTTTCTATCACTTATAACAGAATACTCAAAACTGGGTAACGTATAAAGAAACAAAATTCATTCCTTACCATTTTGGAGGCTGGGAACTCCAAGGTCCAGGGGGACACATCTGGTGAGGGCCTTCTTCTGGGTGGGAATTTTCTACAGGGTCCCATGGCAAAGCGGGCAATCACATAGCAAGCATGGCATGAGCTCTCCTTGTAAAACCACCAGTCCACGCCCATGACAACCCATTAAACCGTCAACCCATTACTCCACGAATGGATTAATCTTTTCATATGGACACGATCCTCACAATCCAATCACCTCTCAAAGGCCCCATCTTTCAAATATTATAACTGGATTTCCCTCCTTCTTAACATTATTACAGTAGGGATCAAGTCTCCAAAACATGAACTTTTGGGAGACACATTTGGCCCATAGCACTCACCAACAAAGAAATGATGCCACTAGTTTCAGTACACATCTATCCAAATTGGGAATTGGGGGGAAATTCAGAAATGATGTGTACCAAAGCCATCAGAGTCTGATGCTCTTGGTTAATCTGGGGTTTGTATTTTACATGATTTTTGCAAATAGTTGATTAAAAATATCTCAAATACTAATTAACTTCACCCACAGCTATACTTCAAAAAAATGTATTTTTAGAAACAGTTTTCAATGGATAAAAAGGCAGGTCCAAAATGCAAGAATATTTGGGTCAACAAACATTTGCTGAGAAGGAGAAAATGAGGAGAGCAGAACACTCCAGCACAGGGAGACAAGGAACCTTTCAAGGAAGAGCTGGCATTGGCACAGGGGCTGAATGGTACTCCCAGCTGCCTGCCTACTTTCTCAGCCTGTCCAGATCACCTACATTACTTTCTTGCCACCCACAAAGAACATCCATCTTTCTCAGTTACTTTTCAACCAGCATTTTGCAGAGCAAGGTCATTTCTTCCATAAATAACAATAACATGGAGAGTTGAGAGACAGCAACTAAGTCATTTGTGTAAGCATCAAAGAGTGTTTTATTTAGTTCTTCTTTTTCACTCTTTCAACCTAAAACCGTGGTCAAATTTCCATTACTCTTGAACACAATCTTTCACTTGTGCTACCCCACTGAAATCTGACCTGCAATGTCATTAAACAACGGCTTTCATGTTACCAAATCATTGACCTCATCCAGCATCACTGGGTTTTACTCTTGCACCACCTGTTGTATTTTCTTTGTGCTTGTGACCACATCTCTCAGCTTTCCTAGCATTTCCTCCCCTTGCCCTAACTCTCAAAGCCCCACCTCAAAGCTCTTCTGATTCAACCTTAGCGTTACTTGAAGCCACAGACTACTGAGATGACAGCATGTAGAACTGACAGTGCTAAAGCTAAAAGCCATCATCAATGTACAGTAGTCCCCCCTTATCTGCAGTTTCGTCTGCCCCGGTTCCAGTTACTCAAGGTCTACCACAGTCCAAAAATAGGTGAGTACAGTACAAGATATTTTGAGAGCGGGAGAAGGGAAGAAGGGGGGAAAGGGGAGAGAGACCACATTCTCATAATTTTGATTACAGTAACTATTCTATTTTATTACTAGTTATTGTTGTTAATCTCTTACTGGGCCGAAGTTACTCAACTTTATCATATGTGATGTATGTATACAAAAAAATCACCGCATATACATGACAGGGTTCAGTACTATCCATGGTTTCAAGCATCCACTGGGGATCTTGGAATGTATCCCCCACAGATAAGGGGGGACTACTTTATTATTACTGCCATCTAATATATGTAAAAACTTGGCTAAGGCAGGGTGTTCCTAAAGATGGCCTAGAGGGGCTCTTTGAGTCACCTGATATCATATGTAAAACTGTACGCATCTTTCTTTGGTTTCCTCAAAGAAATATGGTCAAAAAGAAGTTAGGAACTATTATAGGGAGCAGTATGATAAAATCAATTAGCAATATTATCTTGAACCATCAGATGTAATTCTGATACATTTATACCATGTTGTTATCAATAGCAATATTATTGAAAAAATTTTGACCCCTAAAGAGAAATGGACAAAGATGGTAGTATACAGTACCAATGATAAGATAACCTTAGTAAACATGTTGTTATTTCCCCCATGCCACCTCCAAATACACTCTATTACAGAAAAACCAGTCCTTCTTTGAGGGGATCTGGCTTTCCTCCTTCATTCAAAGGACTCTGGGTCTGTGAAATGACACAAATCTGCGAATCAAGCAGCCAGGAATTCTGTTGTGATGATTCAAGTCAGACTTCTGTTCACTAGATCTAGAGCTTTTCCTACTTATAAAGACCAACAAAGACTTGAGGACACTGCCCCTCCATTTCAGCTCTAGGGACACCACGATCAACTAGTCAATCCCACAGGTCAGACTATTCTGATTACTGCTTTGACTCCACTGTCCCTTACAGTAACCACACCTACCTTGTCTTTGGTGACTGACTACAAGCAGACACTTGGCCACTGCCACCCTAGGATCCAATTATCCTCATTGCATTTAAGGATCCCAGTTCAGGGGCAGGCAGTAGTTCCTACTCTAATTTCTGACCTTCAGAGAAGAGTGACAATACAAGTTCTCAGGATAGGGGGACTCCCCTCATAAATTTATTCTCATGGCTATGATATAAAAAGAACAAACTCTGAATCCTCCCAGGGTGGGTGAGCAGGTGTCAACATGATAAATCCACTCTAACATTTCTATCTCTCTAGGCCTCTGGATCCCTTCCTCTATGGTATACCAAGGCAGTTCTGGCAACTCAACTTCACTCAGTGTAGGCCACCTTGTGGTTTATGTTGCAGTCAATCAACCAAACTGTTAAAGCTCTTTCTAACCCTTTCAGCTACAACACTGAATCCAGAATCTCTACTTAGTAGGCCCATATCAAAACATTCCACCTGATCCAACATTAAGTTCCTTTCAGTATTATCTCACGTCCTTAAGATCCATTCCCACAAATATTCCCCCAGGTTCCTGCCTATGTATAGTCACTCCTGGGTATCTGTGGTGAGTTGGTTCCAGAACCCCCATGGATACCAAAACCCAAAGATGCTCAAGTCCCTTATATAAAATGGCTATCTGCACATAACCTACGCACCTCTGTACACTTTAAATCATCTCTAGATTACTGATAATACTTAATACAATGTAAATGCTATGTAAATAGTAGTTATACAAAACTGTTTTATTTGTATCATTTTTTATTGTTGTATTGTTATTTTTTATTGGCTTTTGTTCCCCCAAATATCTTCGATTTGAAGTTGACTGAATCCACAAATGCAGAACCCACAGGTACAGAAGGCAACTGTAGGGACAAAACTACACATCTTTTAGAGTGCAGTGTACCTCCTCATGGGTATCTCTCCCTCTGGGGCCTGCTGCAACTTGAGTCTACTCGCCACTCTAGGAGAAACAGCGGTGGTGGGGCAGGTTCTGAGGAAGAGCAGTACCTTCCTTGCAAGGCAGGAGGCCAATTTCAGATTTTTTGGGCAAAGGCAGATTAATTTCCTGTGGCAGGGGTTGGAAAGGATGTGTCAACTGGCAAAGGAGGCTCAGCAGCATTTACAGATTCAAGGTCTCCAGCTTAATCAGAATCTGATCATATGCCCCAATCCAATTTTAGGATTCCATTCCTTACCAATCAATGCCCTCACCAACAAATTTGGAATCCATCTGTACTGTCTTTAAAGATACTCACAGAAATTTTCCAGATCTTTATGTAGAACCTAAGCTGGGAATTTAAAACCCTCAGCTCATCTAATGCTTTGTAATGTTTTAACTTGGCTGAGC
>NW_007733427.1:18805-20921 GCF_000696425.1 Galeopterus variegatus | reverse complement strand
TCCAAATGTTTGTCCTCTGGACTTCAAACTGCAGCACCAGGCACGAAGACACAGCTCCACAGAGACTGCTTAGCCAGCTCCAACACTACGTGAACTCAAATGCCTATAACAAATCCCTCCAATAAGTAATACATGCATTCATATAGTTTTTTCTTTACCCACCCTAGTGGTTCTATTTCTCTGACTGCACCCTAACTATGTGATCCTGAAAAAATATTACAATTAAAATTCAACAAATGTTTACTTAATAACCACTCAATGATAAATACCTGTGCAGCAGACCAGACATTTCACTGCACAGCCTCAATTTCCTCATTATTTAATTCTAGCTACTGCACAGGGGAGTTGGAGCATTCACAATACAGACAATGAGCTAAACACCAGAAAAGCAATTATGGACAAAAACAGGAACAGACTCTACTTTCATGAAGCTCAGCCTTTTTGGGAAAACAAAAACTAATTAAATTACATAAACTACCTAACACTGTTAATTTTGATAAGCACCAGAAGGACTTCAGGGAAATTAAGAAAAAAATTCAGGGACATCGAGAAAAAATTCAAGAACTTCAGAAAACTGTTCTAGTGGCTGATAGGTATCAGTGGGGACTCTCTCTCCATTTCTGTTATGAAAACTCGCAAACTCACACAAAAAGAAATTTTGTGAAAAAGTGATGCCTGAACCAAACTCTAAAGGAAGACAAGGAACAACCGAAACAAGCAAAGAAAAGCATTCCAGGTGGAGGAAAAGAACAAGTGCCAAGATCCCTGGTGGTGGAGAAGACGGTGAGCACAGCAGACAGAGGAAGGCCCAGTACAGCTAAAGCAAAGAAAGCAAGGGGAATGCACTGCAGATGAGGCCGAGGCCCAAAGCAATGACGCATACCCTGGAGGCCACGTTCTGAAGTTTTCTCCTTAAAGCAATGGGAAGCCACTGACAGTTTCAAGTAAAAGGGTGACATGATCAGACCCGTCTTTTTTAAATGTAATGTTTTGACACTAAATTATAAGTGTTTTTGCCTTTTACCCAATAATCTCACTATTTTAATGCGATACCTGCACAAATACAAAACAATATATGCACAAGGCTATTCACTGCAGCGATATTTATAACAGCAACAGAACATCAACAACCCACATGCTCATCTTTAGGAGACAAGCAGCAAGCACAAAGAAGGATGCAGAGCTTCTATGAAGTGATCTCCAGAACACATTAAGAACAAGGAGAACAGTGTGCATAGAATACTACCTTTGTGTAACAAAGGGGAATAAAAGTATAATATGTGCTTATATTTCCAAAAATGAAACAGCAAAAGAATAAACCAGAAACTAATATAGCTGGGCAGGAAAGGAACTAGCGGAGGGACTGTATGAAGTGACACTGTGAACGCAACTTTTTATACAGTTCTGATTTGTGAAGTACATAAATGTTCACATAAATATTTTATGTATTGAAAAATACATTTAAAATCCTTGTTAGGATAGTGGTGAGGGAAAAAACACACATTAAATAAAAAATTAAAGCTATATTTAAAAGTCAAGGATTTCATGCAAATAAACCAACTATCAAATTGGTAGCATAATCAGAGAGAAAATATTTTCAAATGGCTTTATAATTCAACTGTACATACCTATGTGGATATTTTAACTATAAAAAGAACTGTAACCAAATATAAGCCTCCACTGGCTTTATAAGTGGTGTTATTTTCAAACTACTTCATTTAGATTGTAGGATAAAGAAATTATATTAATGTTGCTAAATATGCATACTTTCAATGTTAGATAAACTCAAAGTAAAAACCCTATGATTCCTATGATGTGAAATTTGAGTTGGAAACATCAATACAAAATCAAAATTTATGGGCCGGCCCGGTGGCGCACTGGATAAGTGCGCTGCTTGGGAAGCGCGGCGGCGCTCCCGCCCGAGGGTTCGGATCCCACATACAGACCGGTTCCCGCTCGCTGGCTGAGCGAGGTGTGGGGGCAGCGCCGAGGGTTGCAATCCCGTTGCCGGTCCCCGGTCCGGTACGGGGGCAACACTGAGGGTTGTGATCCGTTGCCGGACATGGAAAAAGACAAAAAGACCAAAAAAAAAAAAAAAAAAAAAAACAAAATTTAA
>NW_007733427.1:1835-17866 GCF_000696425.1 Galeopterus variegatus | reverse complement strand
GAGGGTTGTGATCCGTTGCCGGACATGGAAAAAGACAAAACACCAAAAAAAAAAAAAAAAAAAAAATCAAAATTTATATACTTCCCAAGTCTGTCCAATGAAAGCCAGGGACATCCTAGTAGCAAAAAGGACATACAGCACCCAAATTGTGGTATCTGAATTCCACTCCCCAATAAAAGGATCTGAAAGAAATGACCCATAGTTATCTGGCAAGGAAAGCACAAAGTGAAAAACTCAGACATCTTGTGTCAGAAAGCAAGAAACTCTTCAAAGATTAATATGTCACGTCAAAGGAAAGAGAACTAGCTTGAAAGGAGACCTCCACATACCCAGGTTGTGACAAGCTCAGGAAACACAATGGCTATTTGATAAAAAAAACACACTGGATACATAAAAATCCATGAGTCTACAATGGTTCTCAAAAGAGAGAAAGCAAAAGGAGGTAACTCAATTCCCACCCCAGTCTCATCAAAAACCCTGTAAACAGGAAAAGGGACGTTCTTTCCTCCTCTTATCACCTGTATTAGGACCCGACTCAGGGTAGTAATAGCAACTCAGATATGCTATATGACACGATTACTTACATCATTTTCAGGCAGGTCCGAACAATAAATCTAATTAAACTATAACCTAAAAACACCTCAAGTGGTATCAAAAATACCTTAGTCTCTTCATTTACTCTATTTGTATAAAATCCATGTTGAATGGATTCCTCCTCCACAAGGAAGCACATAAATATTTAATATAATATTTAACATTTTGAGTCCAGACCAATTCCCCCTGCCTCAAATGACCATCCACTTCTTTAGTTGGTTAGACTCAAGACTAGGATCCTACACAGGCAGATTCCTCTAACCCACCACTTATACTATTTTAAACCACAGGTCTAATCTTGTCCCTACCTTTCAATGGCTTCTCCCTACCTAGAATAAACATCAGCCACCTTAATGTGACATGTAGAATTTTAAACCTGGCCCCAAATTCATCCCTAGACAGATCAGCCATAAGAAAGTGCAGGTGGTGCTAGCAGTGGGAACATCACCATCAATATCAACTGGCCACTTACTATATGCCAGGAGCCCTATTAATCACTTCATCTCATTGAAGCTTACACCTGAGGAGGTAGGTGTTCTCACCCTGTATCACAGAGGAACACACTCACACCAGAAGAGTAAAAGATGACAGCGGTTCTCTTTTGGCCGGGATTCCAATCTCATACACCTTTTCGGCTTTCTTTTCACACTTCCAATCCTGCTGTCCTCTCCACCTGGACTTCTTTCCTACTCTAAAATTCTGGACCCTCCTACAGCATCACCTTCTCTTCCCAGACACCCTTCAGCACAGAATTCCCTCATTATATGCGTGTGTATCTTCCCTATCAGACTAAAAGGTGTTAAGGATACATCTTTGTGTATTATTTAAATCATAAATAACTTGCTCTAGAAAGGACTTGTGGCAATTTTAAGGACAAAATAGATGCCCAGTCAAAACTTAATTTAAAATTAAATTGGATTGAATACTGAGTCACAACTAAGCAAACTATTTACTTCAACAGAAAAAAAAAATCATGCTAATAACTACAGCAAAGTTCTAAAGTGGAAAGGGGAAGGAAAGCAACACTTACTGGCACCAGCTGCTGTATTTCAGGAACTGTCCTGGGAACTCTACAGATCAGAATTTCATCTAATTCTCAAAATAGCCTTATATGATAGGTTTAACCCCAATTTACAACTAAGGAACTGAAGGTTTTTGAAAGGCCATGTGGCTATGAATTAGCAATGTGGCTTTGGACCACGAAGGAGTGGAGCCCCATTTCCACCCAGATTGTCCCTACCTGAAAGGCCATGCTGGATCCACGTCTAACTCCACAGTCCCCATTCTTTTCTCAATACCATGTCTTCCAAATTGAACAAAATGCTTGGGCATGCAGGGGGCGATGAGCCAGCACCGCCCGCCGGACAACGCGCCGCTGGGCTCGCGCCACTGCGCTCACCTGAAACCCCCCGCCCGCCGCGACCCCAGGCCTGCCCGCGCCCCTCACGGCCCACGCGCGCCCCGCATGGGCCTCACCTGCCGGCCACCGAGGCCGCCGTCCGCAGACCTCCGAGCACGCCGCCGTCGCTCCCTCACGCTCCCGCCGGCCCGACCGGAGCCAGAAGGCGCCTCCCTGCATCCGCTCCGTCGTAGTCGTGGCCGCCGCAGCCTCCTGCCCCCAGGCCTTCACGATACACTGCTACCAACGAACTGCAACCGCCGAGCCGTCCAGGCGTCCACGGCCGCACTGCGCAGGCGCCACGGGGCGGGGCCTGGCGCAGCTCACCTGGAGGGCAGAAGACTGACAGCGGGTCTGGCCAGCCACGCCCCCTGTCATGTTAGAGCCAATGAACAGGCTCACACGTTTCACATGGAGGAAGGAGAGAGAGAAGAGGCCAGGATGACTCTTGCCCTGTTCTTCCCACTAAGGGCATTGGCTAATGAAAGAGATAAAAGGATGCCAAATATACACATAGAAGTGAATGTTTGCACAGATGAGAGCAGAAACCCAGCTTAAAAAGCATTCTAAATCAAACTGAAGTTCATGCACCCATGAATTTACAAATTCAATTTTTGTACCATATACATTTAGAATTGAAGACCTTATGACTGTAGTACAGACATTAGGGAGAAGTCAAAGATTTAACAACCAAGTTTTACAATTTATTTCAGTGGAACCGTTAATTACACATCACAGCTACCTGTTGTCAGGGGTTGGTTGAGGGGTTATATTTGGAAAAGTTTCTCAAGGAAAAAAAGAAACAACTTTTAAGGTATACCCCTCAGAAATGGGACTTTTGGGGGCGGAGAGAAGACTGACTGGATGGTATGGGGATCTGAACCATTGAACTTGGTGTTATAACACCACGCTTTAACCAACTGCTCTAGCCAGCCAGCCCAGAATGGGACTTTCTAGCCCCAAATATGGGTTTGCCTTTTCAGCCTGACCTAGTTGGTGAATGTGAAGTAGTTGCTGGAAGGGCTTGTGAGAAGCTGGGCTTGGGAGAGCCCATGGCAGCTCCATGCCCTGAGATGTCACACCCTGATGGATGTGCTGGGGCAGCTGTGTCACCTCCCCCCACTCATATGGGGAGTAGGGTGGCAAGAAGATGGGCTCACAGGAAGCTAAGGTTTGGACTGAGCTCCTGCACTAGGCCCAATAGTGTGAAGTAGTTGCTGGAAGGGCTTGTGAGAAGCTGGGCTTGGGAGAGCCCATGGCAGCTCCATGCCCTGAGATGTCACACCCTGTTGGATGTGCTGGGGCAGCTGTGTCACCTCCCCCCACTCATATGGGGAGTAGGGTGGCAAGAAGATGGGATCACAGGAAGCTAAGGTTTGGACTGAGCTCCTGCACTAGGCCCAATATACTAAATCAAAATGGAGTTACTCATGCTGAAGTTCCATGCCACTAAGCCACAACTAAGCTGTTTATCTAACCTACCGAGAAATCAGGAGACAGAGATAATACTAAATCCCCAAACAGGCCAGTTTTAAACAGCATGATAAAAGAGTTAGTTCCCTCTGCTTTAACCTTTACAAGGAAAATTACTTTGAAGCAACCAATCTGCGTTTTGTTCTGTTTCTGCCTTCCATAGACCTTTTCTGTCTAGAAAGCCAACCTCCTCGGCTCAGCTCACTGGAACACTCAATCTATTGGATGGAATAAGGTGTTGCCCAATTCTAGAGTCACAAATAAAAGCCAATTAAGATCTTTAAACTAAATTTGTTGTAATTTTGTCTTTTGACAAACTGCAGCACAGAAGCCAAAATAATTTGTCAAAGTCATAGAGACCCCAAGTAGCATTGCTGAGATAAATCTCCTATTTTAAAAATAAACACATAAGATTGCTTCCATAAGGGAATAAGATTCCACAAAAATCAATGACAATGTATTGTCTCCAAAACGTTAAGAAATGAATATTTCAACACTTCAAATATGAAATCAGTAATAACCACAAAGTAGAAGCTACATATCAAAATATTGGTTGCCAGCTGCTATCATCAAACAGTGCTACTTATAAAAAGAAAACAGATTTAGAAACTGTTCAAGCAAAAATACTGGATCACTAATGGAGAAGTACACAAAAGCATTAACAGCCAAACATGTCAAGAGCAAACTGAAGTTTGGGCTGTCAGCAAGTTGTCTTAAAGTTGTTGTCACAGAGGGTTCCACGTGTATGATAGAAGAAACATTTACTTTGGATCCAGCAACTGCATACAACAGTTTTCCCTTATCCATGGTTTCACTTTCCACAGTTTCAGTTACCTGTAGTCAACCATGGTCTGAAAATAGGTGTGTACAGTACAATGAAATAGTTTGAGAAAGAGAGAGGCCACATCCACATAATTTTCACTACAGCACATTGTTTTAATTATGCTATTTTATTATTCATATTAATCTCTTACTGTGTCTGATTTATAAATTCAACTTTAGCATAGGTATACGTGTGTAGGAAAAAGGACGGGATACATAGGCTTTGGTACTATCTGCGCTTTCAGGCATCCACTGGCGGTTTTGGAACATATCCCCCGAGGATAAGAGAGAACTATTGTATACCCAAAGGAAATGAAACCAGTATGTCTGAGAGATATCTGCACTCCCATGTTTACTAAAGCACTAAGCTCCATAGCCAAGATGTGGAATCGACCTAAGTGTCCATCAGTGGATGACTGGATAAAGAAAATGTAGTATACACGATGGAGTACTATTCAGAAATAAAAAAGAATGAAATCCTGTCATTTGCAACAAGGTGGATGAAGCTGGAGGAACTGTGTTAAGTGAAATAAGACAGACACAGAAGGACCAATACTTCATGATCCAACCCCTATGGGGAAATCTAAAAAAGTTGATCTCATAGAAGTAGAACGTAGAGAGGTGGTTACCAGAAGCTGAGAAGCCTGCGGGGGGAATGGTGTCCACAGGTTTCACCAGATTGGCCAAAGGTCCATACCACAACCACCTCTGCCTAAAACCATGGATAACAAGCAATCCCTCTGGCTTCTTGAAGGGTTTGTGAAGACCACCTGCAAGCATCATATAAAGAATAGCCAACTCCTGCTAATAATGAACTAGCAATTTAGACTATGCTGACAGCGACAAAAATCAAAATAAAATTTAAAAGAACACCCCAAGCAAATACTACCATGAACCAGAGCTTCTTACAGAAATGGCTAATTCCAGGTCAGGGGCAGAAATTATATGAGTCACTTGGAACATCTTGTTCCCTAGCAGAAGCAAGGAAGCCATCAAAGACTACTGGAGTATGTCAAAGAGATAAAAGGGGTTCTTTTCCACTATTTTCTTGATTCGATATGACAAACTTCAATGACAGAGACTTGAACACACACACACTAAAATATGCTTGAAGCATCACAGAATGTAAAAGATTATGAAGCATCACTGAGGCAGGATCTCGGAGGAAATCCCTGCATTTGGATTCACTTTTATTCCTAAGAGCAACCGTGTGTGTGTGTGTGTGTGTGTGTGTGTGTGCATGCACATTGGGTGGATTTCGTTTTAAAGATTGTTTGGATAATTTGGGGTCTAGGATGATATTCCCAGAGAGGATCTGTACTTGCTTTGGCCAAGCATCTGAGCGAGTGGGCAGTCTGGGATCACCTTTGTTGGGTTTTAGGAATATAAATATTAAGGGCAGCTTAACCCTTCCACATTAAGTGTTAAGGGCAGATGTATTAGTCCATTTATGTTGCTTATAACGGAATACCTGAATGTGGGTAACTTAAAATAAAAAGATATTTATTTGGCTCAAGATTCTGGGACAATTAAATCTGGCAGAGGCCTCAGACTGCTTCTACTTATGGTGGAAAGCAGCACGCAGCCAGCTAGAGGGTTCCAGATCACATGGTGAGAACAGAAGAAAAAAAGAGAAGGGAGGTGCCAGGACCCTTTTAACAACCATCTCTCATGGGAACTAACAGAGCAAGAACTCACTCACTACCCCTTCCCAGGGCATTAATCTATTCAATAGAGATCCACGCCCCCATGACTTAAAAGGCTCCCAACACTGCCACATTGGGGATCAGATTTCAACATGAGCTTTGGGGGCACAACATATCCAAATTCTATCAGCCCGCCTCTGGCCCTCAAAAACTCATGTCCCTCTCACATACAATATACAATCATCCCATCCCAACAGTCCCAAAAGTCTTTGCTTGTTCCGCCATCAACTTAAAAGTCCAAAGTCTCATCTGAGACAAAAGGCAAAACTCCTCCCAGCTGTGAACCTGTAAAATTCAAAAACAAATTTATCTACTCCCAAGATACAATGGTGGAGCAGACATTGTGTACATATTACCATTCCAAAAGGGAGGAATAGGTCAGAAGTAGAAACAGGCCCCAACAAGTCCAAAACCCAGCAAGGAACACATTAAATCTTAAAGCTCCAAAATAATCTTCTCTGACTCCAAGTCCTGCATCCTGGGCACAATGGGGGATTTGGGTCCCCAAAGCCTTAGGCAGCCCTACCCCCATGGCTCCACTGGGAGCATCCCACTTGGCTGCATTGGTGCCTGTGGCTTTTCCAGGTGGGCATAGCACACTGCCAGTGGCCCTACAATTCTGGGGTCCTGGTGGCAGCCCCACTCCCTTTGCTCCAGTAGAAAATGCCCTCATGGGGGCTCTCTGTGGGGGTTCTGACCCCACATTTCTGCTCTGCATTGCTCTAGTAGATGGCCTCTGCAGAGGCTCCGTCCCTGTGGCAGGTCTCTGCCTGGGCCCCCAGTCTTTCCCGTACATCCTCTGAAATCTGGGTGGAGGCTGCCATGCCCCCACTGCTATCATGTTCTGCTCACCTGCAAATTTAACACCACGTGGACACGACCAAGGTTTCCAGCTTGTGCTCTCCACAGCTGCTGCACAAACCACACTTGGGGCCGCTTGAGGTAGGGCTCTTCCAGCCACAGTGTCCGGGATGCAGAGAGCAACTTTCCAAGGGCAGTAGCACCCCGGGTCCATCCTCCAGAACAATTTGGTCCTCCTAGGCCTCCAAGCTTGTGATGGGAGGGGTGCCCTTCCAGAGTTTTGAAATGCCTTCATGGCCTTTCTCTCATTGTCTTGACTATTAGCACCTGGCTGCCTCACAGCCATGCTAATGTCTTTAGCAATAAGTCCCTCTGCTGCACCATTGGATTTTTCTCCTGAATATGTTCTCTCATTCTCTACCACATGGCCAGGCTGCAAGTTTTCCAAATCTCTCTGCTTTGCTTCCCTTTTAAGTATACATTCTGGCTTTCCATCAGGCCTTTGCTGCCATAACTGATCATGGGCAGTTATAAGTAGCCATGCAGCTGTCTGAATATTTTGCTGCTTAGAAATTTCTTCTACCAAATATCTGGTTCCAAACTCTTGACTTCTGCCTTCCACAAAGTCCTAGGGCATGGACACAATGTAGCCACATTCCTTGACAGTTCATAGTAAGGGTGATCATTACCCCAGACAGTTCATAGTAAGGGTGAGCATTACCCCAGTTTCCACTAAGTCCCTTATCATTTACACCCAAAATCTTCTCAGAATGGCCCTTACTAACCGCATTTTTTTCAGATTGTTGTCACAACCATTTAGCCAACCTCTAAGATGTTCCAAACTTTCCATTGTCTTTATGTCTCCTTCTGAGTCCTTCAAACTCCTCCAAACTTTGCCTATTACCCAGTTCCAAAGCCACTTCCACATTTTCAGGAATCTGTACCTGTACCTCTCAGTACCAATTTTCTGTATTAGTCTGTTTTTGTTGCTTGTAACAGAATACCTGAAAGTGAGCAATTTATAAAGAAAAAGAGGTTTATCTGGCTTACGGTTCTTGGACAGCTGCATCTGGTCCAAGCCTCAGGCTGCTTCTATTCATGGTGGAAAGTGGCAGGCAGCCAGTTGCAGGGTGCAAGATCACATGGTGAGAGAGGAAGCAAGAGAGAGAGAGGAGAGGTGCCAGGGTCCTTTAAACAACCAGCTCTCAGGGAACTAACTGAGCAAGAAGTCACTCACTACCCACCCCCAGGGAGTTAATCTATTCACAAGAGATCCACGCCCCATGACCTATATAGCTCCCAACATTGCCACATTGGGGATCAGATTTCAATATGAGTTTTGAGGGGACAACACATCCAAACTCCATCAGGAGCCAATAGGCTGACAGCTTGGCAAAGTAAGGAGACAGGGGGAAAGGGAAACTGGTAAACCCTTCTCACTTTCAGTTGAATCCTCAATTGTTGAACTTAGAAGCTGGGGGAAAGGCAAACAGCCAGTTTCTTAGAAGTGTAGTATAGCTAAACTTTAACTCATCCTTATCCTTAAAACTCAACCAAGGTGATCCCAGTCTGCCCACTCCCTTAGATGCCTGGCAGAAGCAAGCACAAATCCTTTCTGAGAATATCACCCTAGATTCCAAATTATTTGACCAATACTTAAAATGTAATCTACTAGATGTGTGTGCATCCATGCACACACACGGAAACTAGGCCCACAAGAAGACAAAATGAATAAAACCCAGCAGAAACAACAAATAAGAGAAAAACAGACTCATAAGGCTGCCAGGTACTGCAAAATTCAAGTAAGGTGGGAGAAGAATTGCACATGAATAAATGAAATTATTAAATAAAAAGCAAAACACCAAGGTCAAGGATTTGTATCACCATATTGGCCAGACACCAAAAAAGGAAAATGTAAAATAAAATAGCTATAATTACTATATTCAAAAAATTAAAACATAATATTGAAAACTCTGGGAGAGAACTATAAAAGAACCAGGTAGTCCAGAAGTGAAAAAATACAATAAACTTAATGAATGGGATTAACAGCAGGTTTATCTTGTTAAAAGTTTAGTGAACAAAGAGATCATCAGATGAAAGCATCCAGAATGAGTCATGGAGAGGGTAAGAGACTGAAAAGACCTAACATGCATTTAAATTAACTCTCAGATGGAAAAGAGGGAAAAAGGGGTAGCAGAAAGACTTGAAAAGATAGTGCCTGCAAACTTTTTACAACTAATGAAAGACATCCCTCCACAGATTAAATGAGACCTAAGAATTCCAAGCTGGATAAATAAAAAGAAATATATACCTAGACATATCATAATAAAACTCCAGAAAACAAAGACAGAAAGAAAGCATAAAAAACTAACGGTAAAAAAAGAAATTCTATTCATAGGAATAAATATTAAACCGACAGGTTACTTCTTACAGAATGAATGGAAGTTAAAGATACCATTTAATAACTTCTTTTAACACCTTAGAAGAAAACTGATAACTTTGACTTCTATACACACCAAAAAATATCCTTCAAAAAGGAAAATCAACTTGAGACATTTCTAGACTAACACATACTCAGAGAATTCACTACTAGAAGTCACACATCAGGTAGGAAACAGAAAGGCTGTTTTTCAGGCAGAAGGAAAATATTCCGAGAGGTAAGATCAAGTTACAAGAAGGGATAAATATTAACAAAAAGAGTAAATTTTGTGGGTAAATCTGAATGGCTACTGACTGTTCAAATTAATAATGCCTTAAGATAAAACATACACAAAATTAAAATAGCACAATAATGGCATGTAAGTAAAAGTGAGGTAAATGGACTTTAAATATCCAGGAAAAAGGGGAAAGTACCAAATAATATTAGATTTTGACAAGTCCAAGACACATGTTTTAAGTAACTTCCAAATTAACAGAGAAAAATAAATAAATAAATAAGCACCCCAAAAAGGGCAAGAAAGGACAGAAAAAGGCACATAAAACAGGTACAATAAGCTGAAAACCTTACTAACAAATTTAAACCCACCTACTGTGTGTCAGTTATTTTTGTTAAATGCCAATAGGTCAGATGCTCCTATCATAAGAAATATTGTCAGGCAAGATTTAAAAATTCTACTATATATTTTTGACAAGAGAATCATCCAAAACATAAGCATATGGAAAGATTGAAAATAAAGGGTAGGACTGGCCAGGTAGCTCAGTTGGTTGGAGCACGGCCTTAAAACACCAAGTTCAAGAGTTCGGTTCCCCATACTGACCAGGTGCCGAAAAAGCAAAGAAAAGAAAGGGTTAAGAAAAGGATATGGGGCAGGCCCGGTGGCACACTGGAGAGTGCGCCGCTTGGGAGCGTGGCGGCACTCCCGCCGAGGGTTCGGATCCCATGTGGAGACCGGTTCCCGCTCACTGGCTGAGCACGGTGCGGCGCAACACCGAGGGTTGCGATCCCGTTACCAGTCAGTAAAAAAAGACAAAAAAAAGGGAAAAAAAAAAAAAAAAAAAAAGAAAAGGATATGGAAGAATTCAACATGTTAACCAACGTGACCTAACTGACAAACACAGAACAGTGCATCCGACGAATGCAGAAACAGATTTTTCCAAGCACACACAGAACATTTATAAAAAGAGTCCACGTGCTTGGCCATAAAGCAAGCTTCAAAAAAATTCATAAGCTTTCAAATAGTGCTATGTTTTCTGATCATAATGGAATTGATAGAAATCGGTAGGAAGGAAGAAAGGCAGGAAGGCAGGATGGAAGGAGAGGGAATGAGGGAGGGAAAGAGAGGAAGAGAGGAAGGCAGGTGGACAGACATGCAGGTAATTGAACACATGTAGGGACAAAGTCTGTGGAAAAATAGAATTTAAAAGTAACATGAATGTTTCCACGAACTTTTTGAAGTACCCTCACAGGCACAGAGGATTCTTAGGACAATCAAACTATTCTGTATGATTCTGTACTAGTGGATCACACCATTATGAGTGAGCATGAAATTCACATGGGGACAAACTGCACAATTCCCCGTCTTCACGGCCCTCACCTGCTGGGATGCCTCACTCTGATTCCCAGGGACTCTTCGTGGAACTGAGAGCTTCCTGCCTGGTGGCCCTGACTCCTGCTCACTCACCCCCTCCTTTGTCTCCACATCATGTGCAGTCCTGGGGTCCAAGGTAACCCTCAACCCTTCTTTCAATGCTCTGCCACTTTAACTGGCTGCTTCCAGCCCTGTACCCAGGCCCCCCCGGAAGCAGTCCCCACCCACCTTCTTGTTAACAGCATTCCTTTCTGGCAGCCCCCTGGTGTTGTCTGCTTTCCCCAGGACACCTCTGGTAGCAAGAGCTGCTGGGCATGGACGGACTGGGGACAGGGCTTTCAACATCATTTTCCAAGTAAGGATAGAAAGGGCTCCAGCAGAGCCCTCTCACACTCAGACCACCGCCCTGGCTCAGATCAGCCTGAACTGGAGTATTACAGGGACCCTCTGTGGGGGTGCTCAGTGTCCTGCTCTCCCGAGGTCGGAGGCTCCTGCCCTAGAGACCTTGATGCCTCCCCACGGCCATCCAGAATATATAATATATGTCACAAAACATGTCTTAACAAAGTTTTAAAAATTGTCATAACAGTTCTTTTTCCCAACCATATTGGGAGAAAACTAAAAATACTAAAAATCAATAACAGAAAAAACACTGGAAAGTGCACAAATACATAAAAATTAAACAACATGCTTTTGAACAACAAATGGGTCAAAGCAGAAATTAAAAAGAAAATTAAGAAACTCCCAGAGATAAATAGAAATGGAAACACAACATAACAAAAACTGTGAAATACAGCAAAAGCAGTTCTAAGGGGAGCTTCTGGTAATAAATGCCTAAATTAAAAAATAGTAGGAAGATTTCAACTAAACAACCTAACATTACAACTCAAGGAAATCCCAAAACAGGAATAAACCAAATCCAAAATTACCAGAAGGAGAGACATAAGATCAGAACAGAGATAAGTGAATTGGAGATTAAAAACATTACAAAATATCAGTGAAACAGAAAGTGTTTTGAAAAGATAAACAAAACTGACAAACCATTGGCTAGACTAACAGTGAAAACAAGAGAGAGGACTCAAACAAAATCAGAGATGAAATAGGAGACATTACAATTGATATCACAGAAATGCTAAGGATTACAAGAGACTGCTAAGAACAACTACATATCAGCAAAATGGAAAATCTAAAAGAAATGAATACATTTTTGGATACATACAACCTCCTATGGTTTAATCATAAAGAAACAGAAAACCTGAACTCACCAATAATGAATAATAAGAATAAAGCAGTGATAAAAAGTTTCCGATCAAAGAAAAGCCAAGAATATGATGGCATCACTGCTGAATTTTACCAAACTTTTAAAAAAGAACTACAAACTCTTTTAAAAAATTGAAGATGAGGAAATACTTTTAAACTCATTTAATGTGGCCAGAAAGAACCTCATACTAAAACCGGACAAGATCACAACAACCCAAAACTACAGACCAATATCTCTCATGAACATAGATGCAAAAATACTAGCAAACAGAACTCAACATCATATTGAAAAGATCATTTACCACTATCAGCTGAAATTTATCCCAGGGAGGCAAGGATCGTTCGATATATGCAAATCATTAAATGGGATGTACTGTATCAACAGACTGAAGAAACAAATCAATGTGTTTACAGCCAAATAATTTTTGACAAAGGTGCCAAGAAGATACATTAGGGAAATGGCAGATTCTTCATTAAATGGTGCTGAGAAAACTGGATATCCACATGCAGAAGATTAAAAAGAAGCTTGTATCATTCACCATACATAAAAATCAACTCAAAATAGATAAAAGATGTAAATTCAAGACCTAAAACTATGAAACTACTAGAAGAAAACTTTGAGGAAATTCTTCATGAAGTTGAAATAGGCAAGGGATTTTGAACAAGACTTCAAAAGCACAGGCAATGAAAGTAAAACTCAAGAAATGGGATTACGTCACACTAAAACCTTCACACAGCAAAGGACACAATCACCAAAGTGAAGACACAACCTAGAAAATGGGAGAAGGTTTTTGCAAACTACACATCAGACAAGACTAGTATCCAAAATATATAAGCAACACAAACAACCCAAAAACAAATAAACAGATTATTTTATTTAAAAATGGGCAAAAGACCTGAATACACACGTTTCAAAGTAGACATACCAATGGCCAACAGGTATACAAAAAATGCTCAGCATCACCAATCATCATGGAAATGCAAATGAAAACCACAGTCAGATATCACCTCACCTCAGAAGAACTCGATATTATCAAAAATAAAAAAATAACAAACGTTAGTGAGGATGCAGAGAAAGGAGAACACTCATACGCTATTGGTAACAAATATAAATTAGTATAGCCATTATGGAAAGCAATACAAAGGCTCCTCAAAAAAGGAAAAATAGAACTACCTTAGGATCTAGCAATCGCAGTATTAGGTATATATCAAAAATAAATGAAATCACTATGTCAAAGAGATATCTGCACTTCTATGTTCACTCCTATATTCATAATAGTCAAGAGTTGGAATTAAATGTCCATCAACAAACAAATGGGTTTAAAAAATATGCAACGGAAGACTATTAGCTATTTAAAAAAAATTGCCACTTACAGTAACATGGATGAAGCTGGAGACCATTATGTTAAGTGAGGTATGCCAGGAACAGAAAGACAGATACCACGTGATCTCGCTTTTATGGGGATCTGAGAATGTGTTCACATAAAAGCAAAGAGTAGAATAGTGGTCACCAGAGGCTGGGGTGAAGGCGGGATGGGAAATAAAGAATAAGTTTTGGTGTTCTAGGGTGACTACAGCTAATAATATTATAGTGAATATTTCAAGATAGCTAGAGAAAAGGATCTTGAATGTGATCCTTTCTCACAAAGGATGACACAAAGAAATGATAAATCTTTAGGTAACATATATGCTAACTACCTTGAGTTGATCATTACATGACACATGCATATGCACGTACTGAAACAATACACTGTACCCCATAAATACGTATACTTAAAAAATTAATATTAAAAAATGTGCAATGTGGTAGGGCCTGAGAGGGGAGGATTAGTCCCTCTGGGGACATGAAAAGGCAGCACAAAACCTGCAAGCTAAGATGTCTGAGACAAGGACGGTGGAAGGGGCTCAAGGACTCAGTGACTGGAAATAATTGGGGGTCATAAACAACTGACAAGAGACAGAATCTCAAAATCCATGAAACTGAATATCAAGTTTGGGAACAAAAAAACATCAAAATAAATTCAAGAAAACCAGAAGCAACAAGAATTTATATTTTTAAAAAAATAAAGCAAGAAAACACCTACAAAACATTTTTTAAAATGAGTCAGGGGCCGGCCCGGTGGCGCACTGCTATAGTGCGCCGCTTGGGAAGCATGGTGGCGCTCCCGCCGAGGGTTCGGATCCCACATACAGACCGGTTCCTGATCACTGGCTGAGCGAGGCGTGGGAGCGACACCGAGGGTTGTGATCCGTTGCCGGACACGGAAAAAGACAAAAAGGAAAAAAAAAAAAAACGAGTCAGGAACAGAAAGAAAAATATCACATGTTCTCACTTATTTGTGAGAGCTAAAAATAAATAAATAAATACACAAATAAACTGGGGAGGGAGAGAGGGAAGAAGACACAACAATTACAATTCCTTGAAGTTGATATGGCAAGCAAACAGATATGAGGTTGTTGGACGGGAGCGGGGAGGGGGAGGAGGGAGGGAGTTTTCAGTAATGGGCCACAATAATCAACCACATTGTATGCTGATAAAATAAAATTAAATTAAAAGAATAATAATAATAAAACAAAAAGCCTACCCAAAATAAAAAATTCCTTTAATGGATTAGGAGTCACTAACAAATCCACATGTCCTCATGGTGCACACCAATCCCACTCATTAGTACCGTGCTCACAAAAACACATAACCTTCTCATGTAGAAAATGAGAGGTACATGTCTCCTCTGTGATGTTCATTACCACCACAAGCAGGAAGGGATGCAAATGGGAGAAAGGTAAGAAAACATACAAAGTGTTAAGACAACAGTACAAACAGACCATTTTCTCTAATGAGTTTGGGTCTCGCCCATCATCCAAAAAGCATTAAAGCTTAAATTACACTACCTTATAATTGTAGAAAACCAGTAACAAAGTTGTGAAATTTGTCAAACTATGCTAAAATATGCTGATCTAAGTGACAAATAATTACATTACCTATTGAAAAAAATTAATATTTTTAGGTAAGAAAATATATAACAACTTAGCTTAAAGGTTTCCTTCTATATAGGAGTACAGCATGAAGAATTCCTCAAAGGGAATATTAAAGGACATTTCTAAATTTACCTAATATGTAAGTGCTGAGAATGAAAGAAGGTGGGATGGGTTGTTTGTTTCTTAAGGCAGTGCAGATACTGAAATTAGGGGAAGAATCTGGGGCCTGGAGGGAAGCTCACACAGCCCAGCGGCCACTGAGATAAGTGGAGACCCTTGTGGCACCAGGGCCCAGTCCAAGACCCCAGGGGGAAGGGAAACACACACAGCCCAGCAGCCATGGAGGTGAGCCAAGACCCATGTGGCACCAGAGTCTAGTCTAAAGGCCTGGGAGGGAAGGGAAGCACACACAGCCCAGAAGGTACCAAGGTGAGCTGAGACCTGCACAGCACCAGGGACTCAGTCTACAGCCATGGAAATCTAGAACAGGAGCCAAGATGGCATAATATAGATATTGCCACATCTTCAGTCACCACAAAGACAGTTCACCACCACAGTAGCAGCAAGGGCCACTCTACAGGAAACTGCCACTGACTTGACTACATTGATACAAGAAGAGTCACCAGGAGAGCCTGCAAATAGAGGAGGAAGTCTTTATCCTCATAGCCAACCCCAGAGTAACAGAAGAAGCAAGTCCTCTACCGGATGACCAAACACCAATGAAAAGATACTAGAACTACAAACAAACAAGGAGATATGATACCACCAAAGTAATACACTAATGCTCAAAATCCAGAACCTGTAGAACAAGGAATCCTTGAAATGTCTGAAAGAGAATTCCAAGCAATGATCTTGAGAAAGCTTGAAGAAATAAAAGAAGACTCAATTAGAGAGCACAAGGAAACAAGAAAAAATATCCAGACTATGAAGGAGGAAATTTACAAAGAGATTAGTACCTTAAAAAAGAATGTA
>NW_007733427.1:0-1058 GCF_000696425.1 Galeopterus variegatus | reverse complement strand
ATTCACTTATTGAAATAAAAAACACAACAGAGAGCTTAAGCAGCAGGCTAGAGCAAGCAGAGGAAAGAATTTCAGATCTCAAAGATGGTCTTTTTGAAATAACCCAGGCAGACAAAAAGAAAACCAGGAAAAACGAATTAAAAATAATGAGGAAAATTTAAGAGAGATAGCAGGCAACCTCAAGTGCTCTAACATCTGAATTGTGGTCATTCCAGAAGGGGAGGAGAAAGGAAAAGGTATTGAAAATCTATTGAAGGAAATAGTAACAGAAGACTTCCCAGGTATAGGGTGAGATACAGGCCTTCACATCCAGGAAACTCAAAGGTCCCCAAACAGATTCAATCCAAAAATATCCTTCCCAAGACACATTATGGCTAAATTTGCAAAGCTCAAAGACAAAGAGAGAATTCTACAAGCAGCAAGAGAAAAGCATCAGGTCACTTATACTGGAACCCTTATCAAATTAACAGCAGACTTTTCAACTGAAACCCTACGGGCCAGAAGAAAGTGTAATGATATATTCAAAACACTAAAAGAAAAAAACTGCCAGCAAAGAATTCTTTACCCAGCAAGGCTCTCCTTCAGAAATGAAGGAGAAATAGTGTATTTCCCAGACAAACAAAAATTGTGGGAGTTCACCACCACTCGACCAGTCCTGCAAGAAATTCTCAAGGGAGTCCTTCATCTGCAATCTGAATAAGGAATGTCACTACCACAGATACACAAGAAAGAGCAAAACCTTCTGTTAAAACAAAAATGCCAGTGAGAAAGAACAAGATGCTAAATCATGCCACCTCAAATATCCAACTAACATTGAAGAAGAGAAGAAATAAAAGAGGAAGTAAGGATCAAAAGATATTTAAAACATCTAAAAAAGCAAATAAATGATAGAAATTACACAATATCTGTCAGTAACCACCCTAAATGTGAATGGATTAAACTCCCCATTCAAAAGGCACTGATTGACTGACTGGATTAAAAAGCTAGACCCAAGTATATGCTGTCTTCAAGAAACCCATCTCACATATAGAGACACACACAGACTAAAAGTGAAGGGA
>NW_007733426.1:109513-111199 GCF_000696425.1 Galeopterus variegatus | reverse complement strand
ATATTATTTATGGTTATAATTTCTTAAAGAATACCATCAAAATATATACAGTTAAGAAGTCCTTATGGGATAGACTGACTCTTGATGAGTTTCCAGGGAGAAGGAATGATCTTTGAACTGTGGTTGTGATTTTATCTTGGGATGATCCTATCAAAAAAAGGGGAGGGGACATTTAATAACTTGATGGAAAAATAATTCTAACTGGAAAGCTATTTATTAATTGAGAGTGGGCCATCAAATCTCTCAATTATTGAAGCTATTGTTTATAAAGTCTCATCCTTCTCAAGGAGTAGGGTCCCTCAGTAAACCAAATAACAGATCAGAAAGTATTTTGCTAATATGCATTTATTGGAATTGGAATTATATATCCTTGGGGAAAGATTAAAAGTATGCCTTTTATGTGTTTGGACTTGCTTGGTTACTTTTCTCTGTTAGATAGATGCTACTGGCCATACCACAAAAATTATTTTCTAAAATGAAACTTTTTTTCCTCAGGTCATTTACCAACTCTCAGTGTCCATTTATTAAACTGTTTGTTGACCCTCAGCCTCTGATTTACATATTTCTACGGCACAGTGACAACTGCATGACACATCTACAATATTCAATAGCTTAACATTCAATAATAACTCATCTGTGTTTGCCTCCGAGAATGCATCTGGGTTGTTAATTTCANAAAGTCTCATCCTTCTCAAGGAGTAGGGTCCCTCAGTAAACCAAATAACAGATCAGAAAGTTTTTTGCTAATATGCATTTATTGGAATTGGAATTATATATCCTTGGGGAAAGATTAAAAGTATGCCTTTTATGTGTTTGGACTTGTTTGGTTACTTTTCTCTGTTAGATAGATGCTACTGGCCATACCACAAAAATTATTTTCTAAAATGAAACTTTTTTTCCTCAGGTCATTTACCAACTCTCAGTGTCCATTTATTAAACCGTTTGTTGACCCTCAGCCTCTGATTTACATATTTCTACAGCACAGTGACAACTGCATGACACATCTACAGTATTCAATAGCTCAACATTCAATAATAACTCATCTGTGTTTGCCTCCGAGAATGCATCTGGGTTGTTAATTTCATGCATAGTGTATAGATTTCTGCCATAGTCTCTGAAAGTATTCTCCTTCTAATCTTGCTGGTTGCAACTTTACCTAGTTGTCTACTATGTCTCTTTTACTTTTAAGGCAATACTGCCTCATCTTCAAAAGTACTATAAAAAAATCACTGTTTTGAAACATAAGCTAAATTTGAAAAGATATGATGTTCATTCAATATAGGTGACCCAAAACTGATCTATTTGGGTCATCTCTTGAGTTGAAACAATAAATAACTTGACTAATTAAACTATGATATGACTAGTTGATATTCAAAATAGTCCCTCCAGATTTGTGGGTACAGACAGCCTAGAACACAAGAAAATGAATATTGTCTTGAATTTCAAATGTTTTCAGCATTTTTACTTTCCATAGTACAAACTATGGTGTATGCATTCTAAGTTGTTTCACTATAACTTCTAGCCATGAAATAAGGCAATCTGCTTTCATCGATTTCAGTTGAAAAGTGAACAAAGATAAAATGTACTGTAGGGAAGACAGATCTGGTGATTTTAGCCTAAGTCTCTCTTTCTTTTCAAGTATTGACATGGGACTGCCTATGAGAAAAGTTCTTTTCAATAAAACTT
>NW_007733426.1:107110-108052 GCF_000696425.1 Galeopterus variegatus | reverse complement strand
GCGACAGACAAGATATAGAGAAAAGGCCACACAATTGGGAAGATTTCACAATCTTTAAGCTGTGTGACTAGCAGGAAAATGACCATAATTGGAGTGTGATCATGGGAAGCAGAGGATCCACCTGAGAAGAAATCGTATGTGCATCATGTCAAATTGTACTGGCAATGCCCCTCCATATGACAATGTAAATTACATGAGAAAAGAATGTGAGAAATGGTAAGCAGATACTAGAGGTGGTGTTCTACTTTGGGAGAGGCCTGAATAGGAGTTGAGAAAATGTTGTAGTATAAAGAAACACTGAGCCTGAAGGAAAGAATGTGTAAAAGGTTAAATTGGTCTTGTGTGCCAGAGCACTTAAGAGAATGAGTTGCCCCACGATTTTTCAAGCTGATCTGGGTTCAAATAGGTCATTGCAAATTCTCTAGTCTAATTCTTTTAATTGTCACATACCGGAGGCATGAAATATTCTTGGTCTAAACAACAGTGAGCTCATTTTCCTGGTGGCCTCTCTGCGTTGGGATTGGAGCTGTCTGGTTTCAAATACAACTTTAAAATGTAATTGATGGAAGTGTTTTCTGAAATAGTATAAGTGCTTAGTTGGGATAAGTTGGGATAAGGACAAGTAAGGTCAAGATATGCCAAGAGAAGGAGTAGAGTCAGGGCTATGGTGAGAAGATATGCTCGAGATCATGGTTTGGAATGAGTGGTGTTCTGTGTTTAAAGGTTATAGAGTAACTTTAAGTAAAGAAGGTGAAATTAAGGACATGATCCTGTATTTCAGGCCAAACTGAAAGACATATTCAAGATTTTAAGTCCAAACAGGAGGACTGAGTATAGAGAAGGTCAGTGTATATAGATGATGGTCATTCTTTTATTTAACTGAGAATTATTGAAAATACGCTGGACACTGTGGTGACTTTGGGGATACAGCATTTTTCACTT
>NW_007733426.1:104739-107029 GCF_000696425.1 Galeopterus variegatus | reverse complement strand
GAGAATTATTGAAAATACGCTGGACACTGTGGTGACTTTGGGGATACAGCATTTTTCACTTTTGGTTCACCAATTTTTCTTATGGCATTCTCTCTTTTTCAATAATCATGACATTTTTCTTTTTCTCTCCCAAAATTCTTTCACCACTCTTTTTCCTGGGAGCTGGGTGGAGATTTTTGTCCTTAATTCTAACTCTCTTTAAATATAGCTTACTGCCCAAGCTTTATTTTTTCTTAGTTTCCTTCTCTTTTCTTTTTACATTTTCTCCTTTGGCATCATGCCCACTTTCATATTTCAATAACCAGTCCCGATCAGTCTCACATCCATATTCTAGCTTCTATCAACACCCAATAGGGTTTCCAAATGAACACTAGATCATCCAGTGATATTTTTCAAGCAATACAGAATTTGGAGTCACGAGCTTTCATTCAGGTTGCACTACATTCTAGCTTTATTTCTTACTTTATTTCACAGACACTATTTGTAAAATGGTGTCAGTTACTTTACTTTATTTCACAGACACTATTTGTAAAACGGTGTCAGTTACCTCCATTATATTATTTATTTACTTATTTTGCAAGGAATACGTGCACAGTCACGCACTGCGTAATGAAGTTTCAGTCACTGATGAACCACATATACATTAAGTGGTCCCATAACAGTATAATGCCTATACCATATAGCCTAGACGTGCAGTAGGCTACACCACCTAGGCTTATGTAAGTGCACTCCGTGATGTTCACACAAGAACAAAATCACTTAATGGTGCATTTCTCAGAAAGTATCCCCATTGTTAAATGACACATGACTGTATATGACTGTAGAACACTTTCTGCTTTTTAAATGTAAAGCTATTGCTCTGTATCATGTGAAGCTAGCCTCCATAGAAATTTCCTTAATTGACTGAGATAGAGATGAATCCACATTCTTTTTAAACTCAATTACATCCTGTCCTGTATTTTAATAATTGTTAAACTTGTTATATTTCCACCCTCAGTCCCCTTACCCCGACTATAAGTTCTAGGAAGGCAGGGATTCATTAATGTATCTGTTTAGCACTTAGAACAATGTCTACCACATCAGAGGCACTCAGAAGTAATTATTGAACTAGATTGGCAACCAGCTATCATACTTGAGGAAAAGAAACCCCAGATTCCACCAAACTCATCATTTGTTAAAAAATGAGATCCATTAAGATTTTTCAGTAAAATCTGTGTTTCTGATGACAGGTGAGAATTAAATCTGTGCTGGGCATGAAGGTCTGCAGGCAGGCTGTGTCTGCCTTAGTTNGAGAATTATTGAAAATACGCTGGACACTGTGGTGACTTTGGGGATACAGCATTTTTCACTTCTGGTTCACCAATTTTTCTTATGGTATTCTCTCTCTTTCAATAATCGTGACACTTGTCTTTTTCTCTCCCAAAATTCTTTCACCACTCTTTTTCCTGGGAGCTGAGTGGAGATTTCTGTCCTTAATTCTAACTCTCTTTAAATATAGCTTATTGCCCAAACTTTCTTTTTTCTTAGTTTCCTTCTCTTTTCTTTTTACATTTTCTCCTTTGGCATCATGCTCACTTTCATATTTCAATAACTAGTCCTGATCAGTCTCACATCCATATTCTAGCTTCTATCAACACCCAATAGGGTTTCCAAATGAACACTAGATCATCCAGTGATATTTTTCAAGCAATACACAATTTGGAGTCATGAGCTTTCATTCAGGTTGCACTACATTCTAGCTTTATTTCTTACTTTATTTCACAGACACTATTTGTAAAACGGTGTCAGTTACCTCCATTATATTATTTATTTACTTATTTTGCAAGGAATACGTGCACAGTCACGCACTGCGTAATGAAGTTTCAGTCACTGATGAACCACATATACATTAAGTGGTCCCATAACAGTATAATGCCTATACCATATAGCCTAGACGTGCAGTAAGCTACACCACCTAGGCTTATGTAAGTGCACTCCGTGATGTTCACACAAGAACAAAATCACTTAATGGTGCATTTCTCAGAAAGTATCCCCATTGTTAAATGACACATGACTGTATATGACTGTAGAACACTTTCTGCTTTTTAAATGTAAAGCTATTGCTCTGTATCATGTGAAGCTAGCCTCCATAGAAATTTCCTTAATTGACTGAGATAGAGATGAATCCACATTCTTTTGAAACTCAATTACATCCTGTCCTGTATTTTAATAATTGTTAAACTTGTGGGTCGGCCCGGTGGTGCACTGCGCTAGTGCGCCACTTGGGAAGCGCGGAGGCGCTCCCGCCGAG
>NW_007733426.1:101641-103156 GCF_000696425.1 Galeopterus variegatus | reverse complement strand
GGTGAGAATTAAATCTGTGCTGGGCATGAAGGTCTGCAGGCAGGCTGTGTCTGCCTTAGTTCTCAATGCTCTAATTTATAATGAGAGAGTCGTTGTTGCTCCTCATTGTCAAGCATTAGAGTAAGCAAACCTACACTTTCTATCAATCATAAAGAGCATGCATTGTGTGTGTCTGCTGTCTCTTGAAGCTCCATTAAAAGAATGTAACACTGGACAGGAACTGTCAAAGATTTAATCTATCGGGATCTGCCACTATCTGCATCCCAGTTGAATCGTAGACTGATGAGAGATTTTGGCATCCTGACAACACACAGGAGGGGAAAACAACTCATGAATTGCATTTCATTTCTGTTTTGAAAGATTTGAATTCCACATTTTGAATTTCCACATTCTAGCTGTATACCATATAGGCAAATTTGTCCTAGCAAAAGGAAAATATAAATATTTTAATATTCAAGATGCTAGCAGTGAGGTGTTATTAAAAAAAAAGTTCACTTTGTTTAATGACACTACATGTGCTTCCTTGGTCTGTTGAATGATTTGATTCTCTTTTACATAGAAAAGAATGATGGCAAAGTTATACACATACAATCTCCACCAGCTCTTCAATGGAGAGGCTATTATGTTGTCTTATTTAATATTTAAGAAAGATTTGGTGTGACAATTTAAAAAGCAAAATTGTAAAATTAAAATATGATTAGCATATCTAAACTTAGAAAACAAGCACCTAAGTTTGTCTCAAGGGATGTTTTATTTTCCCTGCATGTTACTCTAGGCTCTTAATGTGAGTCTTTAAGTAAATAAGAGACTAACTAACATAGTGAACAAAATGTTGAACTACTGGTTTTCAAAAGATATATTTATTCTAATAGTGACCATTTATATATTGCTACACTGAAAAAATTTTAGCAGTCATTATTATGTAAATTAGGGACTTAGCTTTCTTAAGACTGAACACAATATAGAGAGAAATTAATACATGACAGGATAGTATACCCTAAAATCCATCTCATTCCAATGTAATAAGTAAGATTTTGGCAAATGTTGGATTGTCAATTCATGATTATATATTCTGATAACTCTTGAAGTGTTAATGTTCTGCCCTGTTAATTAAAGACAGATAAAAATGCTTTAACTTCGTGAATGTCAATGGTAGAAAGAATATTCTGTTTTAAAAACAAGTTATTTACAAAAATATCCTTTCACATGGAGTTAAATTTCATTTTCATATGAATGTGAGACAGAAGAGGACCCAGATTATTTGACTGCCTGTGCATTATGAATTAGGAAATTTTATAGGTACTATTAGTTACCCATATTGAGCATAAAAGAATTTTAGTATTTGCTATGGTTTGAATGTGTCCTCTTTAAAATTCAGGTGTTGCCAGTGTGATAGTGTTAAGAGGTAGGGTCTTTAAGAGGTAGTTAGGTCATAAGGGCTCCTCCTCTCTGAATGGGATTAGGTTCCCTTATAAAAGGGCTTGACAAAGGGACTTTGCCTGTTTGTTTTTTTTT
>NW_007733426.1:98488-99552 GCF_000696425.1 Galeopterus variegatus | reverse complement strand
GAAATGTTTCTCCTATATTTTCCCTTAGTAATTATGTAGTTTCGTGTCTTATACTTAGGTCTTTAATCCATTTTGAGTTGACTTAAGTATATGGTCAGAGGTACATGTCTATTTTCATTCTTCTGCATATGGATATCCAATTTTCCCAGCACCACTTATTGAAGAGGCAATCTTTTCTCCAGGTTTTTGTTGCCTTTATCAAATACCAGATGGTTGTTAAGCCTGAGGGTTGATTTCTGGGTTCTCTATTCTGCTCCACTTCCGAGTGTCTATTTTTATACCAGTACAATGCTGTTTTGGTTACTAAAGCTTTGTAGTATAATTTGAGGTCAGGTAGTATTATGCCTCTGGCTTTCTTTTCTTTTCTTTTCTTTTTTGCTCAAGATTGCTTTGGCTATTGGGTCTTTTGTTGTTCCATGTGAATGTTAAGATAGGTTTTTCCATTTCTGTGAAGAATGTCATTGGTGTTTTGAGGAGAATTGCACTGAATCTGTACATGGGTTTGGGTAGAATAGACATTTTCACAATGTTAATTCTTCCAATCCAAGAGCATGGAACATCTTTCCATCTTTNGCCATTTGTATGTCTTTCTTTGAAAAATGTCTATTCAGCTCCTTTGCCCATTTTTTAATTGAGTTATTTGTAGTTGGTGACTTTTTTTGGTCTTTTTAAATTATTATTTTAATTTATCGGTATACAATGTTGATTTTCGTGTCTCTTTACAAATTCCTCCTTTTCCTCCCTCCCTCTCCTCCAGGTTATTTGTTTTTTTACAGTGTGATTGCTTGAGTTCCTTGTATATTATGGATATTAATCCCTTGTTGGATACAAAGTTTGCAAAATTTTTCTCCTACTCTGTAGGCTGTCATTTCACTTTGCTGATTGTTTTCTTTGCTGTGCAGAAGCTTTTTAGTTTGGTATAGTCCCATTTGTTTCTTTTTTTCTTTTGTTGCATGTGCTTTCTGGCTCTTGCTCATAAAGTCTGTGCCCAGACCTATTTCCTGAAATGTTTCTCCTATATTTTCCCTTAGTAATTATGTAGTTTCGTGTCTTATACTTAGGTC
>NW_007733426.1:93350-97431 GCF_000696425.1 Galeopterus variegatus | reverse complement strand
CAAACAAAATAAAAATCGGTTATGAACTTTAAAAAAAATAAAGTTTGCCCCTTTGGGAAAAAGAAGCAATGCTTTCAATGGTAAGTAATGACAAGAACAAAAATAACTCTGAGGATCTTAAAAAATAGAGGAAATATGTCTGCCAACAAAAAAATCTAGAGTTTAAGATTCATGAATGCTTCAGTCAAGGATCTGGCTCCAGTTGAAAAAGCAAAAAAAGTCTCTCAACACTATTCTCCTCCATTGTCGATTTTCTTGCTGTTATAACATGGCTGTGAACAGCAACTGGGACTAACACTCATGTTTAAGGGTGAAGAAGAAGAGAGCAGTTTCCATGACCGTCAATCAAAGCTTCCATCTGATTGGAACATCTTGGTTCACATGCCCAATCCTGAACCAAACACTATGGCAAAATTTATAAATTAGATCAATCAGATTTCCTTTCTCAAATGTAGGGTCAATTCTATCCAGACTGCATGGCTACTAAGTAATAGAGGAAGAGGTAGAAGGGACAGGACAGAGGTAACCACACTGTCTACTTCAGCCCCATCTAGTGTTCACTAAGGTTGTACTTGCTGAAGAACCATGCTTCCCCAGATTGGGGTCTTCTACATGATTTTGGCTCCATCTGAACACCAGACATCATGGTCCAGAGTGTCATCCTTGTTTATGTTCCCTAGGTCATTAAATAGATACCTTTTTAGGCCTCTGATTCTCTCTCTAGGCCAGTTTTGCCAATTTGTCATATCTTTCATCATTTCTTAAGGATTCTCAGCCTTTTCCCTGTTTATTTTATTCTGTTCTTCTGGAAATCCTAACAGACATATGCTGAGTGTTCTTTTTCTATTCACAAGTTTCAAAGTTTTCTTTTGTATTTTTTGGCTCTTTATTCTCTCTCTCTTTTTCTCTATGTTTCTCTCTCTCTATCTGTACATTCTGATTAATTTTCTCAGAAATATTTTCCATTGCACATATTCTCTTCTTGTGTTCAATCTTCTATTTAGTCCATCCTCTAAGCCATGTTTTAATATTATTATTTTTTCATTATAGAACTGCCTTATTGTTAATTTTCAAATCCTCCTGCACATTCCTATAATGTCTGTACTTTCATGTGGTTTCTATTCTGTCTTTAATCATTTTACTTAGTTTATCATTTTTATTTTATAGTCTCTTAGAGACTTAGCAAGCTAACTGTTCAGTACATTGTATCTGCAACCTTTCCTTTGGGGGCATAATTTCTCACTTGCATTACAGATTTTGGTTATAAGCCCACATTCAGCAGAGGCTGTTCACTCTGAGAATGTGGTGTCCATATCATAGAACATTCTCTGCCAAGTTTAGCTCCTGCTTCTGCTCTGAGCCCCAGAGGTTTGCTGGTTTACAACACAGTTTACTTACATTGCTTAATTTGGAATTCCTTCTCTATGGTCAGTAGGAAATATTTGATTTCACAGTCATCAATTGTACAGATTTAAGATTTAATTTAGAGGTTTGCTGGTTTACAACACAGTTTACTTACATTGCTTAATTTGGAATTCCTTCTTTATGGTCAGTAGGAAATATTTGATTTCACAGTCATCAATTGTACAGATTTAAGATTTAATTTTCCCGCAACTTCCCTGAGCAAGACAGCCAAGGTCTTGCAATTCATACACAAAGCCTGACTTTCCAGAGACCTTCACTTCTAGCATGAAGGGATTTCCTTTTTCCTTTCATTTTTTCTTCCCTGTAGAACTTGTATTAATATTTTTATTACTGTTGTTCTAGGATTCATCCCCTTTTATAAAGAGGAATGAGGGCCATTATTGCTTTAGAATTGAAGCATAAAGGAGATTTTCAAGTATACAATTTACACTCTACTTCAAATCAGACCATTCTCTAGTATTTCCTCCAGTAATGATCAATAATTCTTCATTGGTTTTCAGGTTATAAGGGAAAAGATAAATATACAGAGCATCCATTTTATTAACATAGCTTAGCTCTCCAATTATGCAAAATACAAAAAGTCAGCATTATTATCAAAATTTCACAAATGAGAAAACTGAAATTTGGAAAATCTAAATTAATTGCCCACAGTCATACAGCTAGTGACTGACAGCAAACTTTGGAATTTGAGACTATTAGAACTCAAACATTGTGAGCTTTCCACCAGGTGCCAATACAATCAGTCTAATCACCGAGCTCTCTACAATAAGGCTACTACTCCTTATTAGTCTTTTCTATTTCAGATGCAAGGTAAGGGACTCCAATAACATCGTTCACTTATGACAATATAAGTTGAAGAATAAAGTCTGCAATCTACCTATGGAGAGGTAGTCAAGATAACTAGTTTTGGATCATATGTCTGGGGTTCAAAACCTAGCTCTGTGTGACCATGAACATGTTACTTAGACTCTCTGATCCTCAGTCTTCTTACCTACATGATGAATATCAAGTACTACTTCTTTAGTTTTGTGACATAAATTGGCAAATACATACAAAGCCCTTAAAATAGTACCTGATACTTAGTAAGGAGCTTAACACATATTAGCTACTATTATTCAAATGATCCATATGGAAATATCTTGCATCAGCTGGTCTATGCTCTACAAAATATTTCGTATGCATCAAATATGGCCATAGAATTCTCAGATTTGAAAATGCAATGTGTTTACCTTTTCCTAAATGGGTCTTTTAATTAAAGTCCTTTCTTATTAGCAGCTGTGCTTTTTTATAGCAAAACATTATTTATACTTTCAATTTGTGAAAAGCTAAGGAGCATATGACAAGTTTAATGAGGTTTCTATCTTCTTAAAAGCAATGAATATACTTCCACTATTTTTCTAAAATTAAAGTTCCAATTAGAATTTAAGTGTCTGGGTTTCACTATTTTTAAATACATTATTGGCATCAACACTGAATCTCTTACTGTGGAGTTTAATCTATATGTTGGAATGCCATGAACAGATAAATACACCTAATAACAAGCTATAGGAAATGTACTTTGAAATGCAATATCATAGAAGTTGGTAATAGTTTTATATATTTTTATGAAGAATACTTAACCACTCACTTATGATTAAGTAAGTAATCTCTAATAACATTTCAGTGACCTGTGTCCTTAATATTTTCTTTTAATTTAACTAAAAACTCCTCTTCATGTGGGTGGTATTAATTAATCCCAGTACAATAAAAATAGTATTTGTGTTCCCTTTTTTCTCCCAGTCAAAGCCAAGCTGAAGGACTTTTCATCAAGTGGACACAGACTCAGTAATTTCAACTTCATCTACAGATATCAAGTCTACTGATATTCAAAGTGTTGAGACTGCCATTGTAAAGTGAGAGTAAGAATCAATAGGTGAGAGTGAGCGGTCATTGGAAGATTTGGGGTCTCAAACATTTGGAAAAGATTTAGAATAGTATTGCAGGAGATTAGCTAGGAGGTCATCAAGATATGGATAAAAGGATACTTTAAAGTTTAAGATAGACTCTCAATATTATTTAATAGTTTTCTTCAACAGGACTCAAGCTACGTAAGGTTGACTGAGTAAAAGGCTCAGAAGTGTCTCTGTAATGTTTCTGAGAAGAGAGGAAATGAATTAAAGGGGGAAAAATAGCTAGGAATATCTTCAACAGGACTCAAGCTACGTAAGGTTGACTGAGTAAAAGGCTCAGAAGTATCTCTGTAATGTTTCTGAGAAGAGAGGAAATGAATTAAAGGGGGAAAAATAGCTAGGAATATAGAAAAGGTTTTCAGCCTATAGCTTTCCAGGAGGTAAGGGGAAAGTGGACTTATCAGATTGAATGAAATGTGGGGGAAGCGATACCCAGGGGATTATTGGTAAGTAGAAGTGTAGGGGTAGAGAATTTTAGACATCAAAAGTTTTTTGAGGGCCGGCCCGGTGGCGCACTGGATAGTGCGCCGCTTGGGAAGCGTGGCAGCACTTCCGCCTGAGGGTTTGGATCCCACATGCAGACCGGTTCCCGCTCACTGGCTGAGCGAGGCGCAGGAGCAACACCGAGGGTTGCAGTCCGTTTGCCGGTCCCCGGTCCGGGGCGGGGGCAACACTGAGGGTTGCAATCCATTGCCGGACATGGAAAA
>NW_007733426.1:91120-92418 GCF_000696425.1 Galeopterus variegatus | reverse complement strand
CTGTGCTCCCAGCTCTGCACTCTCCCGAGTGAGCCACAGAGTCGGCCCTTGAGTGTACCTTGATGATTAGAAAGTCGGGTAGAGATGAAATATTATCTTTAGGCAATGATTGCCTGGCTTCTTTACTCCTTCATTTATCTATCCATTTAATTAGACACCAAAGATTTNCTCAGCCAGTGAGTGCACCGGCCATCCCTATATAGGATCCGAACCCGTGGCGGGAGCGCCACTGTGCTCCCAGCTCTGCACTCTCCCGAGTGAGCCACAGAGTCGGCCCTTGAGTGTACCTTGATGATTAGAAAGTCGGGTAGAGATGAAATATTATCTTTAGGCAATGATTGCCTGGCTTCTTTACTCCTTCATTTATCTATCCATTTAATTAGACACCAAAGATTTATTGACTCTAGAAGTGGATCCAGGTTTTATGGGGCATGAAGGTCACACAATTTTGTGGCCCTTAGGAAAAGAACATAAAATTACAAATATAAAATTATAAGTATGCAATTAGGTAAGAGCCTTGGAAGGGACCCATGCAATTCAGAGAACCTAAAGCTTAACCTGAATTAACATTTCAGTAAATATGTCTCTTGTTCAGTGCCTAGATTCCAGGTATCATGCAAAGCATGATAGACAGCACAGAGAAGTAGCAAAGCGAGACTGAATATCTTACACAAAACTCTGGTTGAAACAGAAATAAACCCATATGTAAACATACAGACTTCCATAAATCAAATATCCACTATGTTAGTTGAGTAAGAAAATTAATTTTGTCTTCAGTGGAAATGATGGATCAGTATTCTGAGGGATCTATGAGCTTCTCATGGGCATCTTCAACCTATCATTTCCTTTATAAATGAAAGAATAGTGGGGTTTTGGTGCTCAGGCTATCTTCATTTATCATTGCAATACAGGAGTTCAAATCTCTTGATGGTACTATCTTTATTGTGGGCAATACTTTCCCTGTAATCTCCTCTCTAGGACAATTAACTAAGTTTCCCCCCATCTTTTTTTTTTTTTTTTCCTATTAAAAGAAAAACTCTGTTTCTCTAACCAGCACTCTGACACCAAATGTGTGCGTTTTCTACACCAGGCAACTCTTTAATTCTCTGTGGACACCAACTGGATGTCCTAAAATTTAAATTAATTCTGACACTAACTACTTGGAGTTTGTGCAGACCCCACAGGTTAAGGGGTCTGTCCCAGAAGACTACTTCCAACCCTTCAGATGTTAATAGCAAGTCCCAGGTTGTCATCTACTTCTAGCAAACCAACTATAAGTCAGGGGTCACCACTGTCGG
>NW_007733426.1:87232-88882 GCF_000696425.1 Galeopterus variegatus | reverse complement strand
GCTGTAACACATCACAAAACTCAGGGAGACATTTACTTATGTTTACAAGTTTATTATAAAGGATATTTCAAAGGATACAGATGAACAGCAGGTTAAAGAGGTGCATAGGGTGAGGTCTGGAAGGGTCCTGAGTGCAGGAGCTTCAGTCCCTGTGAAGTTGGAATGTGCCACCCTCCTGGCACATGGGTGTGTTTACCAACTTGGAAGCTTTCCAAACCCTGCTGTTTAAGGTTTTAATAGAAGCTTCTTTACATTGTCATGATTAATTAAATCATTGGCCATTAATAATTAAGGCAAATACCAGCTCCTCTTCCCCTCTGGATGGGGAGGGGAAAAAATTCAACCCCTCTAGTCATGCCTTGATCTTCCTTTCCAGCCCCCAACCTGATACTACCTAGGTGCCCCCAGAAACCAATCATCTCATTCACATACAGAAGAAGCTCAGCACTCTGAAGATTCCAAGGGTTTTAGAAACACCTGTGTAACAAACCAGGGACTAAGACCAAACACAACAAAAGATTTTCCTATCATCCCATCACTCAGGATGTTACAAGGGTTTTAGAAGCTCTTTGTTAGGAAGAAAGTGGGAGAGACAGAGACCAAATGTATATTTCTTATTATGCCACACCTGTCCACCCCAAAATAAATGAATCAGAGATACTGAGTAAGAAAAGAAAGACAAATAAAATGTCTTTGTAAACCACAAACAATGTGGCATTAAATAGTGAAACAAAATATTCATGGCATTATCACTGTAACTTATTTGCCAGTGCTACTGAAAGAGAACATTGTCTTAGATGTAATCTGCCTTTATGCAGAGATCTCTCTATGTTCCGTAATATTTTATTAATATAATAATGACAATGCCCATGATAGTAGTGGAATAATATTTTGCAGTTACAGAACACTTCTCTTCAAGATAAGTGGGCTAACAACAGCCCTGATTTCATTGCTTATTAAAACATTTAAAATAATAGGTTTCTCATTTGCATAAGCTGCCGATTAATGATGTTTACTGAGCAGTGGAACTTGTACTTATATTCAGAATGCCAATGGCAGGAGACATATGAAAGTCGGAGGCATCCCATCCCCTGTAAACCAGTCACTTGTTTATTTTTGGCAAAATGATAAAAGCACATTAGCATAGCAATTCAGGCAAGCTTAATGTGGAAATAACTAATTGAAAATCCTGGAGGTTCATGTAAGAATAAAGTGACTACTTTGTTTATTTAATTAAAGCAAAAGTAACTTTTTAATGACCCATTTAAAGCCAAAGACACTTGAAAAACTGAGCAGGAAGTTTTTATGGCCTTACTGGAAATTATAAGCTTGCTTTGGATATGTAAATAAGAGTTACAAAAAATGATAATGCCTTTCTTTATAAACTCCCAGAGGAGAAAAGTTAGTATTTTTCATTTCACCGTTTTTTCCCTCGCTCCCTCTCTTTTTCTCTTTCCTTCCTCCTTTTCTTCCTTCCTTCTTATCTATCTTTCTTTCTCCTTCTCCCTAATGAAAGAAAGCATTCATCTGTTAAAGTCAACATTCTTAGAGAAGAAGCTACCCCATGTCATTGGATACACAACAAGGGGAAGATGAATATAGTGTATTCCAGCTTAATAGCCTGCATTTCTTTCCAAGGCTGCTTTTTTT
>NW_007733426.1:78679-87011 GCF_000696425.1 Galeopterus variegatus | reverse complement strand
AAGATGAATATAGTGTATTCCAGCTTAATAGCCTGCATTTCTTTCCAAGGCTGCTTTTTTTCCCCCCTAGACTAATCCTCTGGTCCTTCAGACATAATGAATGAGCTTAGGGACTTGCAAGAGATTCAGTATCATTTGTATTTTATCGTCAAGGAAGAACTGAACCCTTTGACAGAGATCAGTATGCACAGAAATAAATACTTCCTATAATGAAGTGTTGAAGGTGACTTATGTCAGTAATTGATACGAACATAGTTTTTTAAGGCTGGAAAGATTGCTCCCTAGGTACTTATTTGTTCTATTTTTGATTTTGTGATGGTGAATTAAACCCTGTAGTTTTTGAAAGAAAAATTAAAATAAAGAGCTCCTTGAAAGACTTATCAGTTTAATGTTTTATTCAAGATAGGTTTTTACCCTCATAGAGAAATAAAGAATGCTTAAACATGTGGTAATGTAAATGTGGAGTTTGATTCTGTGGTCCTTGTCCTGGGCTTGAAAGTATACATATAAGTACACATTTTTATACAAAAGTATGCCATTAATTTTGAAGATTTCCAACAGAAATTCGAACTCTTAGCAGAATTTGGGGGAAAAAAAAGTCACAGAATGTAGTCTTAGCATCTTGATCTTCACATACTTCTCTCTCTCTGTGTACATTACACCTTCTGCCCTCTGCAAATATAATTTATTCCTCTGGCTGTTTGATTCCATTTCCATGAAGTTCAAAGACTCAACTTACATTCAGATTGTCTCCACTGGTCTAGACTGCCTTATTTTCTACAATGGCATCTATAAAGCATATTGTACCCATTACCACTATCAGGAAGGGCAGCCCATCTTGAGGCAGTGAAGAGAATGTTTTCAATATATTAATTATTTGATTCAGTGAACATAGACTGGCAGTAAAGACTTTCATGAATCAATATATAGGTATACACATATTCTTCTTTGGTTTGTTTGATTGTACATATAGTTAATGTAAAAAGAAAAAAAGAAAAAAAAAAGAGAAGTCTAGGAAGATTTAGGAAAGAAAGTAAACAAACCGTGAAATCCTATTAACTAGTATAACCAGTATTAATGCTTTGCATAGCACTCATTCGCACACCTCTCTATGAAGGCACACTCAATTTCATAGTGATAGGATTACATGTAAGAGATGATTTTTTTCGGACCCTCTGCTCTGGCTGTTTGCCATCCTTTCCCTCCTCCTTTTCACCAGCATCCACATCTGAGGCTTCCTGGTGTGCATCCTTCTTTATTTTTCTCCACGTTCATTCAATTACACACATACTTCTATAGATTTTTTTCTCATATTACTCATTTTGTGTATTTAGTTTTGTTTCTACAAATCATGCATCCTTCTTTATTTTTCTCCACGTTCATTCAATTACACACATACTTCTATAGATTTTTTTTTCTCATATTACTCATTTTGTGTATTTAGTTTTGTTTCTACAAATCATATAATATTCTACACATTTGTCTGTATCTTGCTTTTCTCACCTGAGCATAAAACAGAAAATTATTACATGTCTTGTGAGAGAATGCTAACTTATTTTTAAATCTATATCTCATTTTCAATGGATCTATAGTTTATTTATTTTCCTATTAGTGAGCATGCAGTTTGTCAGTTTGTTGTTCTTTTGGTCTTAAAAGCAATACTGCAATAAATATTTGATACGTAAATCATAAATCACTATAAATTTACTCTTTTATTTGATAAAGCAGATGCTGAAGCATGAAACTGCTAAGGTAAAGAGTAGATCTCTCTTAATTTTAAAATTAATTTCCCCAACATTGTTGAATATCCTCTTCTGTAAATTACCTATTTAAGTCCTTTTGGCTTTCTTCTTTCTATTAAGTTTTTGGTGTTTGTTTGTTTGTTTGTTTTTAAATCAAATTTCATATTCTTTTGCTTGTAAAAGGTTTTTGGATATTGTTGATTTTAATCTTTATATTATTTGTTTTGCAATTTTTTTTTCAATCAACTGGCTGGATCTCAAAAGAGGGGAAATATAGGATTGATTCTGTCTGCAAGGGAAACACTCAGGTCTAGACAGGGGAAAGCCTGGTGTGAGAATCAAATCTTCTTGTTTCCCATAAAAATCATGACCATCGAAGAAGAACAATGGACCTGCTTTCATTGTTCTCTCTAAGCTGGCTTTTCTTTTCTTCCATGTGAAAAGTTCCCTGTTGTTGGTTATGTATCTTATACTTCCTGTGATTCCCTCACAGCAACTAGTCAAGGAAGCTGAATAATAGAGATTTCTTTTTTTAAACATCAATATCTGAAGTAAGAACTGTAGGCCTCCTTTATCCATTTATATCACCTCTTTCTGCCCAGGGGAATATAGGAACCCAAGGAGGTTAAAATACTTGATCCAAGTCACATAGCTAATAATTAGTGGAGTCATATGAGACAAGAGAAGAGAAATATACTATCTCTTTAAATGCAAAGTTCTAGCAATATTTGTTTATAGCTATTTTACTTTTCATTTATTTCACTTACATTAATATTTAAAACCTATTGAGCAGTCACTTCGATATTGATCAAATAACTTTTAAATATAGAAACATCATCTCTGCAGGATAAGAATTCAGTCATCTAAAATGTGTTTAGTAGTTTTCTGATAATCAACTCTACGTTGCCTAAGTGTGAATGCCAGATCTGCTGCTTATTAAATAGGTAAATATAGGAAAACTACTTAGTTTCTTGGACCCTCAGTTTTCTTATCAGTAAAATGGGATAATAATAGTACCTATGTCATAGAGTCTGTGTTAAGATTAAATGGGTTAATATGCGTAAGTTACTTACATGATGATTAATATTCATGGAACAAAATAAGTACTATATCAAGGTTTGCTATTACTATACACCTGAGCAAGGACAATATGACCAATTCAGGAATAATTATTAAATGATGAGAGAGACATAAGTATATTTATACATTGAAGGATATAGGGCCAATGTAGAAGGGAAAAAGATATATATATATCTTTTATATATATATATACATACAATAATTTCCCAGAAAGTAATAAAAAAGAAAAAAGGAATATCTCAGTTCATAGACAAAACAATTCCCCTTACATAGAAAATGACAGGGGTAAAGATGTAAAGACACAATTAAATGTTGACATATTTGTAAAGGGGTCCAGGAAGTTGAGAACATTCACATGATAGTCTCTATTCTCTCTGTAAATTCAGGAGCATCATGCTAAGAGTAAGAACTGCAGGCAGGACATAAAGGAAGGAGTTGAAAGATTAGAATGACTTTTGAGATAATGGTAAATGAAGCATATCATGTGTGGAGTATACTAACATTTATAATGCAAATGTATTTCACAGCGCCTAGCTTCCAAAGCCTTATAGTTTCAGGTATAACCTAACTTTTAAAAATTACATATGGAAATGTTTAGCTTGTAAAAGACAGGAAACTTTCCCCAGGTGAAAGTCTCTGATGTAGATAAAGAATTGTAACACAGCAAAGTTGTTGGCTCAAGGACAGTTGCTCTTGCAGCAGGTTAACCTAAAATTACTTGATTGTTATGTAAACATACTGAGGAAACAGCTGTAGGAAAAGACAGTATTTGCTAAGAACAAGCTTTTGTTGGTGGATCGACTTAGTTGGTAGATCGACTTAACCTTTTGCAAATTGCACTATGGAATGTCACTTTGTTATTTCACTGATATTACCAGCCTCTATTGTTAAACTATACTTAGCCGTAACTCCACCTATGTTCCTCTTCTGTAACTTTCTGGCCTGGAGAATAAATACTGAGAAAGAACCCCAGTTCAGGGTTATTTTTCTAAGGAGGAATACCTCTCTCTTGAGGGTTCCTGGAAAATTAACCCCTTTGGGGCTTCTCGCTACTCAGAAGAAATGGGCTTTGAGTAATCCTTTTCGTTTCTCTGTCACCCAAGGGGAGAGAGGTGACAATCATGGACAACTTGGACTTACCAACAACACAGAGCACCTAGATGGCTTTCACTATCAAAAGTCTCAGTGGTACAAACTGCTCAGGTTCTCCGCTTTCCTCCAGCTATGCCCAGCAGTACAATTATTGTTGTAGAAGGAGGGTGAGTGGATTGATGATTTCCTAGGGATTTTAGATATGAATCAATGGAAGGACAAAGGTATGGGGAAGAGGAAGGTGCTAGCAAGGCAGGGGTTTACTTTAGGGTCCTCATTTGACAGAGAAGAAAATAAAACCAAAAGTTTGTTGAAAGATTTAGTGGTGATGAAGGAGAGAAATTAATTGCACAATTTACTAAGGAATGTGCATTCTAGTTATGTCCTGATATAAAAAGTTTGAAATGAAAGCTTCTAAGGTGGAGCATTTCCAGTTCTTGACAAGGTCTAAGGGGGTCACACAAGTGGAATGGAGAGAGTCAGTAGAATTAAGCACTTGAAGGGACTGAGAGACTGGGTATAGGATATAGAATACATGTGAAGTGATTTGGAGACACTGACACAGAATTTTAAAATACCATTGATCATTCAGAAAACCAACCAATTCTACATCTAGAAAAAGTATTCTGCAGTAATAGCAGTCCTGTTTACAAGGTGAACAAAACACTCCTAAGTGCCTATAAAATATTTACTTCACCTGACAATTTCATTAATGCATCTTTTCTAAAAGGTTAGGAGATTGTAAACATAATCCAGTGAGTGTTTTATTTTTTACTTGTACAGGGATTTATTAGCATTTGCTTTGTTCTACATATTTTAGTATTGTTCTGTTCATGCATATGCATAATATATTATGTATAGATATATAGTAATTAACAATGATCTGGTTTTCAAAGTTTTACTACATTAAGACAGAACCTCCAAATAAACACTTTCATATCTATATCTGTACATATATGTGTGTTTTTGTGTGTGTGTGTAAAACTTGAATTCACAGATTTTAAAAAAATGCTACACTTATCTAGAAAGATTAGTTATATGGCAGGCTGAATGAACTTCATACTCGTTTGGTAATTTTTATGTATTATGTGATTCATACATGTTGTTTTAGAAAAATTCAAACATGTTCCTAATAGCAGCAGTGAGGAGAATCTCAAGGGAAATGTAAAAATACAGAGGTTTCGTTTTGATGCGAGCACCATTTTTAGGAGATTTCCACAGGACAGTGTTGCTGTTGAAGGCTGACAATTTCCTTTCTTGCACTACATTTTTCAACCTGCCTCTGTGCTGAAGCCCTGACCGGCTCTTTCCACCTGCAAATCTACAATCTCCTGAAATAATATTTGTTTAGATAGTATCATTCTATTCTAGATAAAAGTACTGCAGCCTTCCTCACAAGAAATAGTGTTATTGCAAGCTTGAACTCTTGAAAAAGTAATATTGCCTCGAAGGGGGTACGCCATCTTAATAAGACATATCTTCAAGACAAGGAAAAATGCACTTTTCAAATCCTACATGCGTTATAAACCACCACTTAGGAAACCTTTGTTCTAAAGCGTTGCCAATTTTACCTGAGGCAGGCATTTTACTGCATTTAAAAGGTCTCCAAGGATGCTGAGGGATCTTAGGTGAACCTGAAGGCCTGGTGGATATAATGAAAACTAAAGTTTTTGTTTTGTGAAGTTTTCTCAAGGCTTTTCTCTTGGGCATTGAAATGTAACTTCTATTTTCCTAGTCTAACTTCACCACATAGTGTTGGCAGAAATATTAGGAAGAGAAATACATGGTGGATGTAATAAACTAAAAAGGATGTAATAAACTAAAAATGAGACATTTCTCTCCCCTCACTCACCTGCTGTTCTACTGAAGAAACTGGTGGTAGAAAATATTGTTAATGTAATTAAAAATACATGTCAATAGTCCATAAAAATGAGAGACATTTTTAGAATCTTTTACTTTTGTAATTTACTTTGTTAGTTAGCTCTAGAAAAAAACCACCAACCAGGATATTAGGAAGAGAAATACATGGTGGATGTAATAAACTAAAAAGGATGTAATAAACTAAAAAGGATGTAATAAACTAAAAATGAGACATTTCTCTCCCCTCACTCACCTGCTGTTCTACTGAAGAAACTTGGTGGTAGAAAATATTGTTAATGTAATTAAAAATACATGTCAATAGTCCATAAAAATGAGAGACATTTTTAGAGTCTTTTACTTTTGTAATTTACTTTGTTAGTTAGCTCTAGAAAAAAACCACCAACCAGGCATTCACCAAAGCTTATTTTTTTGCTCACCTTTCAAAATTTTCTCCTTTCTTACTCAGTGAGTCCAGCGTTTTGTCTAAATCAGTTGGATAAACCAGTACACTCAGGGGGCTAGCACCTTACTGTATTGCTCTTTCCAGAGATATTTTCTGCTTATCTGGCTTTATATATGTGAAACTTCATATTTATTCAACCACATACATATTTTTGAGCATCTGCTATGTGTCAGCCACAGCTCTAGGCCCTAGAAATATAGAAATAGACACTACCTTAGAGATTCTTGCTGCTATGGAGCTTACTTTCCAGTGGTGGGAAGACTGACAATATGTAAAGAGATTTCATAATACTGTTGACCCTTGAACAATGCAGGGGTTGGAAGTACCAACCCCATTCCCACCTGTCTCAGTTGAAAACTCACTTATATCTTTTGACTCCCCCAAAACTTAACTAGTAAATAGCCTACTGCTGACTGAAAGCCTTACCAATAACATAAACAGTAATTAACACATATTTTGTATGTTATATGTATTATATATGGTATTCTTACAATAAAGTAAGCTAGAGAAATGAAAATGTTATTAAAAATTTATAGCAAGGAAAAAATGCATTTACAATACCATACAATATTGAAAAAAACATCATGTATCAGTGGACCCGCACAGTTCAGACTCATGGTGTTCAGGGGTCCACTCTACACATACACACGATCAGGATAAATGCTATGAAGAAATTAAGACAAAGTAAAAGAGAGTCACTGATGATCTTCCTACCTCCTGCCCCAAACATCAAAATCAGAAGATAACCCAGGTTTATCATTCATAAAAATAACTATCAATTTAAAGAATTTAAATGAAAGTTTTTATCCAATTAATATCAATTAAAGTTGACACAAAAAGGAATAGTAAAAATAAATGTGGCGATAGTGTGATAAAAGGGAAATTACAATGTTGCATTTGGTTTCTATTTGGTGCTAAAATTTTAATGGAGAAATTGATAAATTTCTTTTTAATAATAAAAAGAGGAGTTGTAAGGAAGAAACATTATAAACTTCCAGACTTGCATTGTCTATTAAAGTCATCCCTGGCACACAGGGGCACTGAGCACTTGAAATGTGGCTAGCCCAAACTGACATGTGCTGTAAGAGTAGGATACACACGGGATTTCAAAGATTTATGGTGAAAAAAATTATAAAATATCTCATTAAAAGTTTTAAAAATATTAATAGCATGTTTGTAATAAAAAAATAGACATCGTGCATGTAGTCATATGACCATTTAAAATATAACCATTTAAAAAGTAAAAATCAACTTTAGGTTAGAGGTCATATAGAAATAGTTAGTGGGCCAAATTTGTCTCATAGCTGTCTCCTGCCCTAGAGTGTATAGAAAGATGAAGGGCTTCGCAGTTTTAGGGGAAAATATTGATTTTGTCACTTAGGCAAAGGACATTGGCTTTTCAGTTTCTTTTTCCTTATTTATAAAATGGTAGTATTAACATCTATCCCTTCAAGGATGTTATAAGGATTTAGTAAGATTTGGTGGAATTGGTTTGTAAACCATTTGACAAAGTGTCAATTCATTATTTCTAGCAAATTGTGAGATTGAGTAAATACTGGTGTATTTGGAAAGCATGTTTCTGAGGAAAATATAATACACACATGCATTCCTGAAAGTGAAAATGGAGACATATAAACTGTTAGGGGACAACAAAATCTATATTTTTGAATGTGTGTTCTGGCTATCTAAAGATAATGTGCAGCCCCTGAAATTTGATTACTCCCCAAATGCTAGGATTTGGTTAAAGCAACACACAGCTTTTTGATGGTGAAATTTCTTCTTTTTTTGGTGGCTGGTCAGTACAGGGAACTGAACCCTTGATCTTGGTATTACAAGGCTGCACTTTAACCAACTAACATAACCAGACAGCCCAGAATTTCAAACATCTAGGTTAGGGAATACCTTTGAACAAAAGGGCTCTTTGAAGTCTCTCCACACAGATCATGTAGAAAATAGCTTTAATATCTACTACTTTGGAGTCCTGCTTCTCAGTTTTTCAGGAATGAGAAAATTGTGAGATCTCTACATGCTACTAGCATCCGTGGTTTAAAAAAAAAAAAAGGAAATAAAAATAACTTAGAAAAACTCTGTGAAT
>NW_007733426.1:76770-78447 GCF_000696425.1 Galeopterus variegatus | reverse complement strand
CCTACTACTTTGGAGTCCTGCTTCTCAGTTTTTCAGGAATGAGAAAATTGTGAGATCTCTACATGCTATTAGCATCCGTGGTTTAAAAAAAAAAAAAGGAAATAAAAATAACTTAGAAAAACTCTGTGAATATTTTACCTTTTTGCTATCTTACACAAAAAACATGCAAATGAATTTGACAAGTATTTGTAGCAATGTATATGAGACATTTAACGTATTCAGGATAGAGACAATTTCTGATGAAAACCTGGGTTGCATACTCTGCAGTATCTCTGTGAACTTTTAGGGCTCAACAACCCCGTATGCACTTCCTTGTGGGATAATACCTATGCTATAAGATGAATTCATGAAAAATTTAGAGTTAATTTCATTTACACAGTAACAATGCCTTAAACTAAAGCCTCTCCAACTTCTATCACTACATAGATTGAATTATTACAGTAGTATATTTAAATCCCCCTAACATATAATACAGCTTCGATTTCTAAGAATGTCTTCAATTTTATATATATACATACATATATATATATATGTCACTATCTTGCTGTATGCTTTGGCCTTTTGCTGGCCAGTATAATTAATTAAGCATTGGTACTAAATGTCCCATTCACCAGTCTTATAGGCCAAGATAGAAAACAAAACTATTCACTAGTGGCCACTGTTGCAGTCGCTTGTGGCCCAAGTTCAATTAAAGCTGAGTACCAAGTCTAAATAGGTGCCTCTTGAGAATTTTCAAAAGCTCATTTTTACCACCACTGTGTGTGACCTACTGTAATTGTCATGCAAAGCTGTTTTACAAAATTCCAAGGTTTCTAGGCAATTAAATAAAAATTTTTACAAAAAAAACCTCTGAGGGACAAATCAGCCCAAGTTATGAGATTCCATACTAACTGATTGAAATGTTCACTGCTGGCATTTGTTTAATGCCTAAAACAGAACACGACTCCAGGTACTTCTTCCTTACTCAAAACCACTCAATTATATCAAAAATCAGTTATTCAAACCAGAACTTACTCTTCTATAAAACTAAATTATTGTTGAAGGTTTGATCTTATTATTTATTAATCTGGCTTTATGTTTAAGTAAAGGGTATGCCACATTATCCTACAGGGAAAACAAAGCCAGATTACTTGGATTCAAATTCTGGAGTTTCCACTCATGCGGTATAATCCTCCTGGACAAGTTATTTAACTTCTCTGGTCTCAGTTTCTTCATCTGTAAAATGGAAATAATAATGGCATCTACCTTATATACAGTTATTGTGAGTTTGAATTTAGTTAATATTGATAAAATGCCTAGAGCAAATCTGTCACAGAGAAGCCCGCAAAAGCAGTTTTGAATTAGAATAAATAGGGAAAGAGAACAAATCATAACAATCTTTCTTAATTGGCATGATTGCTGTAATGGATTGAATTATGTCCCCCCAAAAGTCATTGAAGCTTGAATTCTGTCCCCCAAGTTTTATCTGTCAGAATCTTAGCCCCCACTGTGAGAGGTTAGGAAATCCTATTATGGTAATTGAAAGAGGTGATTGGATTGTAGGACCATACCATAGTGAATGGATTAAAAATGGTAGTCAGGAGCTTGGTTCTACGGGCTTTAAAAGAAGATGAGACTCTGTCTTTCTCTCTTTCTGCTCTCTCTGCTTCCACCATCTTGCAATGTGAGACCCCTGGG
>NW_007733426.1:72219-75861 GCF_000696425.1 Galeopterus variegatus | reverse complement strand
GAGAGAGATCATGGTGGAACTATGGCATGACTCTTATTACTACTGCTTTTGAGCAGCATATCTCACTTTGATTCACACATCACTGGCCAAAGAAAGACACACATCCAAGCTTGCAGACAATAGGACAGGAGAGTACAATTCTCCCCCAAGAGAAAATACTATGAACGATAATGCAATCTACCCTATGAGAAAGCTGAGCCATAGAGAAGTTAAGGGATTTGTCCAGAGACACATAGAAAGATTTCAACTCAGTTATTCTGAGTCCACAGCCCATGTTTCTAGCTCCTCTACTATACAGCTTTCTTTATATGTAGAGACAAGCACCTGGGCATTCACCCTGCATCTGTTAAGATATACACCGAACATGTTGACTGTGAAAAAAGATTTGGGGGTTTGTGTCATCTCAGGTGCTCCTGGCTGCCTCCCTGTGATACCAGCTTCAGAAGTATCAGTAGGTCACATTGGGAACATTGCTTTCTGCACTATGTGCAATGCTGTAATTGAAACAGAATGTCTTTTTAGTTGTGTTATATAGGGTTTTAAAAAATGTATAAATAGTGTCCTGCACTTTAAATAAGATCCATTAGCAAAGCCCAGACACTATTAGCCAGTGAAATGACTTTCTGTTCCCACATGTTTGTACACTATTTTCCTAAGATTCCCATGATTGCCACTGAGTGGTTACACCTCCTTTACCAAGCTGAATAATGCATCACACTTAAACTGACACCTCGCCAGAGACAGAGTGCTTCTGCAAGGCCTTGGAGAGCCCCAGCTATTGAAAATGAATGGATATTAAAGTGAAATATTAGGCCACATAGTGCAGCATGGCTTGTTGCATAAGAATGTTAAAATGATGTTATTGGCAAGTTGGAGAACACAATAAGGAGAAAATGATTGTAACAGCTAGTAAAAAATGACATCTTATGAAAAATTCATTTATTATCTTAAAGGGCTTGTTCATAATTGTAACCATTTTTTTTTATTGTGGTAAGAAAACATAAGTCTTTTTTTTTTTCCTTGCTCAGTCGGGTGTTTTTTGTTTTTGTTTTTGTTTTTCTCTTTTAACGTTCTTTCAAAACAGATCTTTTTGTGTTTCTCTACTTGATGAGATGAATAAATTTTACTGAAATCAGCATCAAGTGAAACAAAAATTTGCATATTCTCCTCAGAATCAGAGGAGATTCTGAGAACCCTTTTTTGGTCATGTAACTCTACAAGTACATTTGATGGCATGTAATTTTTCCATAAATAGCCACTTTCCATTCAAACATTTAACTAATCCAGAGCAAGGTTTTAGGAAAAATCCTTATAGGTCCAGACTTTGAAACTCTTTCTGTAAATGCATATAAACCTCAAAGATTAGACTGACATTGGGCTCCACATCATATTATATATGTTTCTCCAAGCAGGGCAGAAAATTTTTATTTGTGAGTTAATATGTTATGGAATAACTTGGCTCCCCCTTTAAAAAAAAGAGCCAAACAGAGAATATTGCTTTGAGTCTAAAGTTATGTGTTTTAATACATCCTTTCCTCCTTTGCTTAAAGAATATGTTCATATTTTTTTAAGTTTGTTTCAGCATGTTTTAGAATTAGTGGTTATTGTGCCAAAACTAACAAACACTCACCTGGTGGTGGCTAGGAATACGAAGCTAGGCAATAGAACAGAAGAATTGTTCTTGACCTAAGCTCATATTGGAATCACCTGCAGAGTTTTACAAACTCCTGCTGCCTGGGATTCGTTCCTAGAGTTTCTGCTTTTATTGGTCTGGAGTGCAGTCTGACCACCAGGATTTGCTCAAGAGTAGGATAGACAAGGATCTTATAGAGGCATCAATAACCTCATTCTTTCCTGGTAGAATTATGAGTAACCTGGTCCTCCTTCTCTCCTACCTGCTGGCGTTTTCCTCCTCCTCATCTCTTTCTCATCATTTATTGAGGCCTCCTTTTGTGTGTCAGACTAAGTGCTCTGGAGGGATTCACTCACTGAATCCACAGAACAAACATATGCTGTAGGTAATAATATTACCCCTGTTTTGCAGATAGGTCTCATAGTCAGCCTAGTGTTGCACATTCATGATGGTTCCTTTTCAAAAGAGATGGGTGCAATTTTGCAAAGAAACCATCTCCACCTTGTTATGACTGAACTTGCCTTTTGCTGTCATCTCCTTGACTTTAAGTCTCTAAATCTGTGCATATTTTTAAATTTTTTTACTCATTCACATTATTTTTCAATAACATCCTTGCTCTAATGAACTTCTATATATTTTATGCAAGTAAGCTATTGTCTAGCAGGCCATCAAATGTAAGCAACTAATAAGTAGTTAGGGAGGGAAAAAGCATATTAAGGGGTAAGACTGGGAATACTGTATGATACTGATAAATGATATGTATAGTCTATCCATCTATCATCTGTTTTGCTTACAGAGGAGAATACCAGAACAGAAGTCTCATCTCCTTCAAAATTTGTTTTGTATTTCCTCAGGAAATTTAGACATCTCAAAATTATGATTTATACAAACATAGCACTAAAAGTACTTTATTTTGGCTTTGTGTCCTTCAACTGCTGCTAGTAGAAAGTTGGTGACCACCTTCATCAAAAGCATCATTTTGTTTACTGCAAAGAAGAAGTCACAAAATGATTCCATTACACTGAGTAAGATTCCATGAGTAACGTCATTAACCAATGAATGCTATAAATGACACAATGGGAGGTCACATGGTTTGTTTTCCAAGAATTATCCCAGAACTTATTGCTGTTGAAAATCACCTCAGAAATCAATAAAAGCCCTATGGGGCTTCTGTTGTTCTAACCATTTTGCAAGTGCCTTTACTGGACATGTTTTTCACAATAACCACATTGAGATTTTTTCCACTTCTGGAATAACTGTGTACTTCAAGATATAGGAATATCTTTTTCTTTGCCTTGAAAATATTCAGAAAAACCAAGATCTTATGATAAATTTGAACAGTGTTTGAAAGTTCTCTATGGACTTCTGTGTCTCTGAATAGTCATTCTTTTTTGAAATAATCAAGGACCAGTTTGTGCCAATAGAGGAAGCCCTGGTTAACCTGGGATAAAAAGCCTCTTCAAAAACAGACAAAGAAGCTCCTGTGTGTGCTGAAATTTATGAATCCTTCCTTGGGCTTTAATTGCAATCTGTTGTAATAGCAAATATCTGAGGCCTCAAGTCTTTTTCTCATTTAAACCTTCAGTCTTCAAGTCAGTTGCGGAACAAGCATCTACTACACTTCTGGGAATTCTGAGGAACAGTCTTCCAGGAGACTTTGAGTTGGACTCTTGTCACTTCAGAGGGTCACAATATATTTGGGAGATAGAAAAGTGAATTTCTCCTAGTTTTCATTTTCTAAATAAGTCAGAGCAGGTGCTTCCTTCAGTACTGTCTTTGGTACTGAAATAAGTGCTGCTTCAGTCTTTCCTGCATTAGGGTATATTAGTCAGGGTTCTCCAGAGAAACAGGGCCAATGGGATATTACACATATACAGAAAGAGATTTACTATGAGGGATTGCACTGAGTGATTATGGAGGCTGAGAAGACTTTCAATCTGTTATCTGTAAGCTGGAGGTCCAGGATATCCAGTAGTGTAGTTCCAATCCAAGGCCAACATCCTGAGAAC
>NW_007733426.1:69517-70613 GCF_000696425.1 Galeopterus variegatus | reverse complement strand
TTCTTCACAGAACTGGAAAAAGCAATCCTAAAATTCACATGGAACAACAAAAGACCCTGAACAGCCAAAGAAATCCTGAGCAAAAAACACAAACCTGACTTCAAAATATATTACAAAGTTACAGTAATCAAAACAGCATGATACCATCATAAAAACAGATGCACAGACAAATGGAACAGAGTAGACAATCTTGACATAAATTTACATATCTATACCCAACTGATCTTTGACAAAGGTGCCAAGAACATACATTGGGGAAAGGAAAGCTTCTTCAGTAAATGATGCTGGGAGAACTGGACAGCCATATGCAGGAAAATGGAACTAGACCCCTATCTCTCACAATATACAAAAATCAAATCAAAATGGATTAAAGATGAAAGTGTAAAACTACTAGAAGAAAACACAGGGGAAATATTTGAAGACACTAATCTGGGCAAAAATTTTATGTAGAAGATGTCTGAAGCACAGGCAGCAAAAGCAAAAACAGACAAATGGGATTACATCAAACTAAATAGCTTCTACACAGCCAAAGAAAAAATCAGCAAAGCAAAGAGGCATTCAGCAGAATGGGAGAAAATATTTGCAAACTATTCACCTGACAAGGGATTAATACCAAAATAAACAAGAAAGTTAAACAACCCAACAGCAAAAATATAAATAAACTGATTTAAAAATGGGTAAATGACCTGAATAAAAATTTCTCTAAAGAAGGCATACAAATAGCCAATGGGCATATGAGAAAATGGTCAACATCACTAACGATCTTGGAAATGCAAATCAAAACCACAATGAGATATCATCTCACCCCAGTTCAAACGGCTATTATCAAAAAGACAAAAAATAACAAATGCTGGCAAAGATATCGAGAAATGGAAACTCATATTCATTGTTGGTGGGAATGTAAATTAATATGATCATTATGGAAAGCCTCAAAATACTAGCAATTGAGAGATTCTGGTCAAGATGGTGGAATAGATGGTCCCTAGCGTCACTCTCTCACACAAATCAACCAATTTACAACTATGACAATGTAACAGTGATGGAGTTTGGATGTGTTGTCCCTGCCAAAACTCATGTGGAAATTTGATCTCCAATG